>NW_025920198.1:776990-797717 GCF_902686445.1 Sciurus carolinensis | reverse complement strand
GGGTGCCATATAGCAGGCTGGTTACCCCCTGGGTTAGCTTTTATCAGAGAGGGGGAGGTTAGAGTCAGTGGGTTCTCTCCCAGTGTCATAAAATGGCCACCAATAAGATTTCCTGCCATCTGGACAAGATGGTGGCAATGAGCCTTCCTGGGGTGGAAGTGGGCCCTTACTATGTGTAGAGGCTGGCTGCCCTTGTGGTTCCTTTGGATGGAGTGACAGTAACCGTTCCCTAGGTGAGGATGGGTACTAAGGAGGAGGGCGAGGGCTATCATTGGAGTCTGATGTGACCCCAGAATCAGATGCAGCCATGGGTATGTTAGAAGCACCAAAAATTATATCAAAGGGGTCGAAGGACTCTCCTTTAAGACCCTCAACCTTGGGAGGACCGAACAGAGATGGACTGGGGTCCTCATTAAAGGTCTCCCAACGTTGTTTATTATGTGGCAAGTTTCCAAGGAGATGCAATGGGGGAGCCGGCAGTTCTTTAGGTGGAAGCTCTTTAGGGGGAACCTTGGAGCCCACTTTGGGAGGTCCTGGAGAGGAGCAGGCCTTAAGGGTGGATAATATAGGGTACACTCCCAATGGGGGAACCTCCTCTAAATTGATTTCCCTCTTCCTAACAAGTTGTTCTACATAATCCCATGTGGACCAGTCAAAAAGATTAGCAGCAGGAAACCAAGTGGCCACTCAAATAAAGGTGTCGCAGGATTTTTCCACCTGTGTATCAGACAACTTAAGGCCCCTAATTTTTAGCATAAGCTCCTTGAGTTCAGGGTCATCATATGTGGTGTGCTTTTGCCCCATCCTTTCAGGGATGACCTTACCTTAGAACTAACTTAGCCCAATCCACCCGTACTTTCAGTTTTGTAGCCACTCCTTCACTTTGGCCGAGCTTCTTTGAATCAGCCTCGAGGTGCCCCATGTTGGGCGCCAAATGTTGGGGTATTTAGTTCCCTTGCTCTTCTTGACCAGTGACAAGGGAAGGGAGCACTCCCCAAAAAGGCCAAACCAGGAAAGTTAGGGCCGGCTGACCGCCTGAACCCAACCCTCCAGCAGAGGACAATCAGATGCGTCAGGGAAACCAGTCACAGCAGGAACTTGTTTATTGAGGAAGTCACACAGCTTTTATGTAGGGTGAAGGCTAGGCAGGAACCAATCAGCTTAAAGGTCAGCAAGGCATGGGGGGTTCATGCAGGCGAGAGTCCCATAGGACTATATGGCAAGCATGAGCTGATCACATTCACAGAATTATTGATAACCAATCCCTGATGGTGGTTCAATTTATTGTCATTAACTTTTTAAACTGCCTTTGAGGTCTTGATCTTGCTCACCCGCCAGGAAGTAAAGAGTCAGCCTGAGTTATTTAACGTGTCATTAGTCCCAACACGAGAGCACATGCAGGTTTTATATTAGTATCTGAGGTCACACAGAGGGTATTATATGAGTGTGAGAAATCACAGTGAGTGCATTTTTTGAGAATCAGAGGTCACATTAGGGTATTTTATCAGTGACAATCATTATACTTAGGGTATTATTGGAGTGCCTGTGGTCACACTGAGGGTATTATGTGAGTGTGGTCATACTGAGATAATTATGTGTCAGAGGTCACAGAGTATAATATGTGAGGAGTGGAGGTCACAATGAGAATATTATGTCAGTGTCAGAAGTCAAGTTAGGATATTTGTGTTTTTTTTTTATTATAAAATTGTAAACAAATGGGATACATGTTGTTTCTCTGTCTGTACATGGCGAAAAGGCATACCATTTGTGTAATCATAAATCTACATAGGGTAATGTTGTTTGATTCATTCTGCCATTTTTTCCCTTCCCCCCCTCCCCTCCCACACTTCCCCTCCATCTATACAGTCCTTCCTTCCTCCATTCCTGCCCCCCTCCCTAAACCCAACTCCAACCCCAACACTAACCCTTCCCACCCCCCATTATGTGTCATCATCCACTTATTAGCGATATCATTCTTCCTTTGGTTTTTTGAGATTGGCTTATCTCACTTAGCATGATATTCTCCAGTTTCATCCATTTGCCTGCAAATGCCATAATTTTATCATTCTTTATGGCTGAGTAATATTCCATTGTATATATATACCACATTTTCTTTATCCATTCATCAATTGAAGGACATCTAGGTTGGTTCCACAATCTGGCTATTGTGAACTGAGCAGCTATGAATTGCCATTCTAATTGGGGTGAGATGGAATCTTAGGGTGGTTTTGATTTGCATTTCTCTTATTAATAGAGATGTTGAACATTTTTCCATATGTTTGTTGATTGCTTGTATATCTTCTTCTGTGAAGTGTCTATTCATTTCGTTAGCCCATTTGTCGATTGGATTATTTACATTCTTGGTGTAGAGTTTTTTGAGTTCTTTATAGATTCTGGAGATTAGCGCTCTATCTGAAGTATGATTGGCAAAGATTTTCTCCCACTCTGTAGGCTCTTTCTTTGCATTGCTGATAGTTTCCTTTGCTGAGAGAAAGCTTTTTAGTTTGAATCTATCCCAGTTATTAATTCTTGCTTTTATTTCTTGTGCTATGGGAGTCCTGTTGAGGAAGTCTGGTCCTAAGCCAACATGTTGAAGCTCTGGACCTACTTTTTCTTCTATAAGATGCAAGGTCTCTGGTCTGATTCCGAGATCCTTAATCCATTTTGAGTTTAGTTTCAGTGCATGGTGAGAGATATGGGTTTAGTTTCATTCTGTTGCATATGGATTTCCAATTCTCCCAGCACCATTTGTTGAAGAGGCTATCTTTTCTCCATTGCATATTGTTGGACCCTTTGTCTAGTATGAGAAAATTGTATTTATTTGGGTTTGTGTCTGTGTCCTCTATTCTTTACCATTGATCCACCTTTCTATTTTGGTACCAATACCATGCCGTTTCTGTTACTATTGCTTTGTAGTAGAGTTGAAGATCTGGTATTGCGATACCCCCTGCTTCACTCTTTCTGCCAAGGATTGCTTTAGCTATTCTGGGTTTTTTATTCTTCCAGATGAATTTCATAATTGCTTGCTCTATTTCTGTAAGGTACATCATTGGGATTTTAATTGGAATTGCATTGAATCTGTATAGCACTTTTGGTAGTATGGCCATTTTGACAATATTAATTCTTCCTATCCAAGAACATGGGAGATCTTTCCATCTTCTAAGGTTTTCTTGAATTTCTTTCTTTAGTGTTCTGTAGTTCTCATTGTAGAGGTCTTTCACCTCTTTTGTGAGATTGATTCCCAAATACTTTATTTTTTTCGAAGCTATTGTGAATGGGGTAGTTTTCCTAATTTCTCTTTCTGAAGATTCATCGCTTATATATAAAAATGCCTTCGATTTATGTGCATTGATCTTATATCCCGCTACTTTACTGAAATCACTTATGAGATCTAAAAGTTTTCTGGTGGAATTTCCTGGTTCCTCTAAGTATACCATCATATCATCAGCAAATAGGGATAGTTTGAGTTCTTCTTTTCCTATTCGTATCCCTTTAATTTCTTTGGTCTGTCTAATTGCTCTGGCTAGAGTTTCAAGGACGATATTGAATAGAAGTGGTGAAAGAGGGCATCCCTGCCTTGTTCCAGTTTTTAGAGGGAATGCTTTCAGTTTTTCACCATTTAGAATGATATTAGCAATGGGTTTAGCGTAGATGGCCTTTACAATGTTAAGGAATGTTCCCACTATCCCTATTTTTTCTAGTGTTTTGAGCATGAAGGGGTGCTGTATTTTATCAAATGCTTTTTCTGCATCTATTGAAATAATCATGTGATTCTTGACTTTAAGTCTATTGATATGGTGAATGACATTTATTGATTTTCTGATGTTGAACCAACCTTGCATCCCTGGGATGAAACCCACTTGATCATGGTGCACTATCTTTTTAATATGTTTTTGTATGCGATTTGCTAAAATTTTGTTTAGAATTTTTGCGTCGATGTTCATTAAGGATATTGGTCTGAAATTTTCTTTCCTCGATGTGTCTCTGTCTGGTTTAGGAATCAGGGTAATATTGGCGTCATAGAATGAGTTTGGGAGAGTTCCCTCCTCTTCTATTTTCTAGAATACTTTGAGAAGTATTGGAATGAGTTCTTCTTTAAAAGTTTTGTAGAACTCGGCTGAGAACCCATCTGGTCCTGGACTTTTCTTTGTTGGTAGGCTTTTGATGACTTCTTCTATTTCATTACTTGAAATTGGTCTATTTAAATTGTGTATGTCCTCCTCGTTCAGTTTAGGCAATTCATATGTCTCTAGAAACCTGTTGATGTCTTCGAAATTTTCTATTTTGTTGGAGTATAGGTTTTCAAAATAGCTTCTAATTATGTTTTGTATTTCGGTCGTGTCTGTTGTGATATTTCCTTGTTCATTCCGAATTTTAGTGATTTGGGTTTTCTCTCGTCTTCTCTTTGTTAGTGTGGCTAAAGGTTTATCAATTTTGTTTATTTTTTCGAAGAACCAACTATTTATTTTGTCAATTTTTTGTATTGTTTCTTTCGTTTCAATTTCGTTGATTTCAGCTCTCAGTTTAACTATTTCCTGTCTTCTACTACTTTTGGTGTTGGTCTGTTCTTCTTTTTCTAGGGCTTTGAGCTGTAGTGTTAGGTCATTTATTTTTTGAGTTTTACTTCTTTTATTAAATGCACTCCATGAAATAAATCTTCCTCTAAGTACCGCTTTAATAGTGTCCCAGAGATTTTGATATGTTGTTTCTTTGTTCTCGTTTACCTCTAAGAATTTTTTAATTTCCTTCCTAATATCTTCTGTTATCCATTCATCATATAGTAGCATATTGTTTAATCTCCAGGTGTTGGAGTAGTTTCTGTTTTTTACTCTTTCATTAATTTGTAACTTCAATCCATTATGATCTGATAGAATACAAGGTAGTGTCTCTATCTTCTTGTATTTGCTGACATTAGCTTTGTGGCATAATATATGGTCTATTTTAGAGAAGGATCCATGTGCTGCTGAGAAGAAAGTGTATTCACTCTTGGTTGGATGGTATATTCTATAAATGTCTGTTAAGTCTAAATTGTTGATTGTGTTATTGAGATCTATGGTTTCTTTGTTCAATTTTTGTTTGGAAGATCTGTCTAGTGGTGAAGGAGGCGTGTTAAAATCACCTAGTATTATTGTGTTATGGTCTATTTGGTTTCTAAAATTGAGAAGGATTTGTTTAACATACATGGATGAGCCACTGTTTGGGGCATAGATGTTTATGATTGTTATATCTTGCTGATTTATGCTTCCCTTAAGCAGTATGAAATGTCCTTCTTTATCCCTTCTAACTAACATTGGCTTGAAGTCCACATTATCTGAAATGAGGATGGATACTCCAGCTTTTTTGCTGAGCCCATGTGCATGGTATGTTTTTCCCCATCCTTTCACCTTTAGTCTATGGGTATCTCTTTCTATGAGGTGAGTCTCTTGCAGGCAACATATTGTTGGATCTTTCTTTTTAATCCAATCTGCCAGTCTATGTCTTTTGATTGATGAATTCAGGCCATTAACATTCAGGGTTATTATTGAGATATGATTTGTATTCCCAGTCATTTGGTTCATATTTAAAATTTTTGACACATCTTGGTTCCTCCTTTATTTGACAGTTCCTTTAGGATAATTCCTCCCTTTGCTGATTTGCTTCTTTGTTTTTTATCTCTTCCTCATGAAATATTTTGCTGAGAATGTTCTGTAATGCTGGCTTTCTTTTTGTAAATTCTTTTAGCTTTTGTTTATCGTGGAATGATCTTATTTCATCGTCAAATTTGAAGGTAAGTTTTGCTGGGTATAAGATTCTTGGTTGGCATCCATTTTCTTTCAGAGCTTGAAAAATGTTGTTCCAGGCCCTTCTAGCTTTTAGGGTCTGGATTGAAAAATCTGCTGATATCCGTATTGGCTTCCCCCTGAATGTAATTTGGTTCTTTTCTCTCACAGCCTTTAAAATTCTGTCTTTATTTTGTATGTTAGGTATTTTCATTATAATGTGCCTTGGTGTGGGTCTGTTGTAATTTTGTGTATTTGGAGTCCTATAAGCCTCTTGGACTTGATTTTCCATTTCATTCTTCAGATTTGGGAAATTTTCTGATATTATTTCTTCAAATAGATTGTACATTCCTTTGGTTTGTTTCTCTAAGCCTTCCTCAATCCCAATAATTCTCAAATTTGGCCTTTTCATGATATCCCATAGTTCTTGGAGATTCTGTTCATGATTTCTCACCATCTTCTCTGTTTGTTCAACTTTGTTTTCGAGGTTAAATATTTTGTCTTCAATATCTGAAGTTCTGTCTTCCAGCTGTTCTATCCTATTGGTTATGCTTTCTATGGAGTTCTTAATTTGGTTTATTGTTTCCTTCATTTCACGGATTTCTGTTTGGTTTTTTTTTCAATATCTCTAACTCTTTATTGAAATGATCTTTTGCTT
Source organism: Sciurus carolinensis (assembly GCF_902686445.1). Lineage (NCBI taxonomy): Eukaryota > Metazoa > Chordata > Mammalia > Rodentia > Sciuridae > Sciurus > Sciurus carolinensis. Next base: position 791,300 of record NW_025920198.1, on the reverse strand, counting down.
CCTGAATTTGCTCTGTTAACTGTCGATTGGTGCGATCGTTCAATGCCTGCATTTGCTCTTTCATCTCATCGTTTGCTTCCCTAATCATTTTAATTATGTACATTCTGAACTCCCTTTCTGTCATTTCTTCTGCCATGCTGTCGTTGGATTTTATTGATGTAACATCTAGATTTGTTTGGGGCATTTTCTTCCCTTGTTTTCTCATATTGTTCAGGGATCAGTGGGTCATTAAGATATTGCAGATTTCCTCTATCAACTTATAATGTCCCTGAAGATTGCTAGTATATCCCCTCTTATCCTTCAGTAGCCTGAAGTCTTGGAGGAGGTTGATAATGCAGAGCTCCACGAAGAAGCTGCCTCTCTAGGTGTGGTAACCCTCAGGTGGCGTATATTCCCTGCTAGTGGGCGGAAGTGCCTCCACTTGTTGACCAATGGTCATCCAATGGGGAAGTAGACTGTGGGCTGAGGCAAGGCCTGTTTGTGCCTATGTCTCTGGCTTTACCGTCCCTGTGGGAAAACCTCCCCCGGCCGGGAAGAGTCACTCGGTGGGGACGTCTCGCTAGTCAGTTGCCCTCCTAGAGGTTCTCCTCAATCTACAACTACCTCCTGGGCTGGGCTGTCTTCTTCTGCAACGATCCCAGGGGCCCGGACCTACGTCCTGGGCCTGGGAGCCTCACCCTTCGCAGGCGAGTCTCCTTAGGCTGCCTCTCCCAGAGAATCTGCCCGCTGCCCTGGAAACTTCGCTCTGCCCCTAGGCGTGTCTCTGTGCGGCTCTTCCAGCAAGAAGCCACCTAGCTCCTGGGACCCTGCTCTGCACCAATCGCCTGGCTATGCAGCCCCTCCCCTGAGCCACCACCTGGAGCCCCGTACAATAGCTCCGAGACACAGAGACCCGCCACACACCTCCTCCTCCGGACAGCCGCCCGGTTTCCGACGCAGTCACTAGGAATCCAAACAACTCACTTCGGGTCTCCTCCTCCCGCCAACCACCCGTAGCCCTAGGCAGTCACTCCAAGTCCAAGTGACCCGCCCTGTTTCTCCTCCTCCTCCTTGGCATAGCCCCCCAGGTGTTCAGGAACGGTGGCTCCGAGACCAGGTGACTCACCACGCTCCTCCTCCAGGCAGGCCACCGGTGTTCAGGAGCGGTTGCTTTTAGTCCAATCAGCTCACCACTCGCCTCCTCCTCTGGCAACCGCCTGTGGTTCTGATGCAGTCACTCCCAGGCTAAGCGTCCCACCGCTCTCCTCCTCCAGGCAGGCCACCAGTGTTCTGGAGCAGCTGCTCCGAGTTCAAACAGCTCGTCACGCAGCTCCTCCTTTGGCAACCGCCCGCAGCTCTGATGCAGCCACTCCCAGGTCAAGCAACACGCCGCTCTCCTCCTCCTCCTCCGGGCAACCTCCCGTCACTCAGGAGCGCTCACTCTGGGTTCAGACAGTTTACCACGCAGCTCCTCTTCTGGCAACCGCCTGTGGTTCTGATGCAGTCACTCCCAGACCAAGTGTCCCGCCGCGCTCCTCCTCTTCCTCCGGGTAGTCCCCCAGCGCTCAGGAGCGCCCACTCTGAGTTCAAACAGCTCACCACGCAGCTCCTCCTCTGGCAACCGCCCGTGGCTTTGATGCAGTCACTCCTAGACCCAAGCGACCTGCCGGGCCTCTCCTCCTCCTCCGGGCAACCCCCCGGTGTTCAGAAGCGGTCACTCTGGGTCCAAACAGCTCGCCATGCAGCTCCTCCCCAGGCAGCCACCTGGAGCCGCAGCGGCTGCTCGAGTCCAAGCGCTATGCTGAGCCGCCTCCTCTACGATGATCCCAGTTGTCCGTGTTTACCGCTCCAGTGGGGGGAGGGGCGTCTCGCCGAGCAACTCCACTTCACAAATTCCCTGCGTTCCAGGGCTACCGCCCCATCCGGGACGCCTCCCCAACAGGAGAGACTCACCCGGCAGCTTTGAGTTGGTCCCAAGTCTCTCACTATCTCCTCTTTTGAATCTTGTGTCCTGGAGCAGCGTGAAATGCAGCCGCCCTCTAGTCCGCCATCTTGGCCCCAGGATATTTGTGTTTTACAGGTCACTTTGATGGTTTTATATCAGAAGTTCCAGTATGGTAACATGGGAGTGTCAAAGATAACAGTGAGCAAATTGTATGAGAGTCAGGGGCCACAGTGATATTATTATGTGAGTCTAAAATTCAGAATAATATGTCAATGTCAGATGCCAAGTGAGGATGTTATATCAGTGTCATAGGCCACATTTAAAGTATCATGTAATATTCAAAGACCTCTCTGAGTATAATATATGTGCAGGAAGCCACAATTTTGGTATTAAGTAAGTGTCTGGGGTCACAACGGGATATGATGTGTCAGTGGTAACAATGAAGGAATTATGTAAGTGTCAGAGACTGATTGAGGACATTGTCAGAGGCCACAGCATGGAATTATATGAGTGTTTGATGTCACACTGAGTGTATTATGTGAGGAACTCATGTGACAGTGAGTGCAATATGTGAAAGACATTTTATAAATGAGAAGATATTTTTTAAATGTCAGAGGCCACAGTTAGAAAAAAAATTCAATCTCAGGGGTTATTCTTAATAAATATATAAATATATGAGAACATTGTAAGTATGTTTGAGAGCATCAGATGCGAAAGTGAGTATATTTTGTCAATGGCAGGGGCCATAGTGATATTATGTGATTGTCAAGGTCACATTGATAATATTTTATGAATTTCAACAATGAATGAGGATGTTTTGTGAGAGTCAGAGGAAATTATGTGAATGTCAAATGTCATAGAAGGGTATTATGTTAGTTTCAGATGTCACATTGAGCATAATATGGAGAATGAGAGACCCCAGTGAGGGTATTAGTTGAGTGTCAGAAGTCAGTGAAAATGCTATGTGTTATAGGCCATGGGTGAGGGTGTTATGTGAGTGTCAGAGGCCACATTACTTTATTTTTTATAATTGAAAAAAATGTCTATCTTGAAAGATTGACTAGGAAGTTTAAGGCACATAATCAGGATTTCATGGATGCCCAGTACACAGCTTTCTTGCCCATGATGATGAGAAAAATGGATGTAGGTTAAGAATAGGGAATAGAGCCAAGATGTACAACAGAAAATGCAATACACTGGGACAAGTAGCCCCACATTCCTCCATGAACTGTAAGCTAATGGGAGCCAGGTCTGGTCCTCAGGTCATAATATAAGGAATGGGTCACTTTCCTAACAAAGACCATTTTCCTAAAGACCATTTCCCTTTTAAGCCAATCTTAGACTTGTAATAAATATGCCCAAAGTCCTCCCAGTCATGATGTGCCATGTCCCTATGGGAGTCAGAACTTGAGGTCAGTGTACTCTTGGCTAATTGAGGTTTAATTTTGCATCCATTCCTTCTGGGCACATAGGGCTAGGCGCTGAGTTGATGAATGGCACAGACTCTTGGGCATGTCTGACATGGCCCATAGTCTCCTAGGATTTTTGAGCCAGTGCAAGTATCAGCCTGAACAACAAGTAATGACAATATGGGGACTAGGGCTCTAGTTTCATCCTAGTGTTAACAAGCAGCATATCATCATATGACCTTCAACAGTGCTTATGAAGGTACTTCCTTGTGGGGTCCTGCTGAGGGGGTTTAGGCAGTAGGAAGAGAGAGAAAAAGACTCAGAACTGTAGCAGTGCTGGCAACATAATCTGGAACCCTTGAATTCTTTTACAATGCTAGAGGACGAGCCAGAATCAAAAGGTTCACTTGTGAATATTCACACTGGATGGTAAAATCCCTGAGGTCAGGGTCAGTGTTCAATGCCGAGACAACACTGACACATTCCGTCCCATGGAAATGTTCATTTCAATTCTAAATATTTAGGGTAAAAACCCTCAAGATGACTTGGATTCTGTAGTATCCAGTGCCCTTATTCTTGACATGGCACCTTCCTTGGGGCAGGATAGGTTAGGCACACCTACATGAACTTCAAAACGTTAGTTCCCAGTGGCAGCTGGGTAGGGTTTGAAGGAGAGAGTTGGGTGTCCCAGGCAGCTCTGAGGCTCTAAGTGAGGACACCGAGTCTAATCATGTCACATATCTCTATGTTTCTGCACACCACCCCACAAGTTTACTAGCAACACTATAGTTGAATATGTTGGAGATACTTTGCTCAAAAAGGACATCATTAGATGGCACAGTAGTAATCTCATCATTCATGTAATTTTCTATTTGTTTACATTTGAGTATTTTCTGAGTTACTTAAACCACCATATTTTTAACTATCATTTTTAAGTCTGTATAAGAGTTGTGGAACAATGTACCAATTGATTCAGCCATATTGTTCCACTTGAATATTTAGTTTCCTCTAGTTTTTAGCTAGTATGAAAATAATCTTTAAAATTTAAAAATCTTCCCCAATATAGTAAAACCAGAGAGCACATAGAGGATTTTTGGTTGGGGAAGAAATTCTGTTGTCTCCCATCCCATTCGAATATGACCAGCCTTCCTTGGAATCCTGTTTCCTTGGCACAATTTCAGCCCTTGAAATGTCCAGAGCTTTGCCATCTTAGTCTATTTGTGTCACTTGTCCCTACTCACTTTCTTCCTGATGCAGTTGTGCTGAATCTTGGATGGTGGGAAGCAGCCTCCCCTCTTCATTATCCTCCACCAACACTGGGAGAGGACCCAGAGGTAGCCAGATGGAAGAACATTTGTAAAATAGGGCTGTGCAAAAGGGAGTAGAGTAGCTGAATGTGAGAGAAAAGTGTATGGACCACTGCCTGACTCTTGAAATACACAATGACTCCATAGTGCTTTGTAAGGAAGATAAAATTTAGTCCATGTGCAGCATCTGGTTGAAGCGGTCACATAAAGCCTTTTCCATTCACAGGATTGAAAGTCTTGGAGTCTTCAGGAGGAGGGTGGAGGGCCTTTTAGATATTTTTAGGTGATGCAAGCCTGTGATTTCTATTTCTATAGGTTCAATAGAGTCTAGCAGATCATGTGGTTAACCTTCCAGGTGAGAGAATATCATCGTGACTGCATTGTCATATTACAGAAACTAGATTATTCTATTATGAAGGGTTAATAATCAGTCCTTGGATCTAGGGTTCCAAAGTAATTTGTGGTGGCTATATTTTCAGTTGAATAAATGATAAACATGTGCCAGGAGTCAGGGGACTTTGATTCAATATGGCTGTGCCCCAGCTGGTTGTGCAAGATGGGAAGACAAAATTCCTCAGGGCTGGCTTGCTTCTCTGTACACTGAGGATATTTTCCTGCATGCTTTCAAAGGCCCTTTTTCCTTTGGTGACTCCTGTGTTATTCCATGAAGATTGGTCTCTGGCAGACATTTGGGAAGTAGATGGACAGTAGGAGGGTGAAAAAACTGTGACTGCTCAGCCTAGTACTGCCTGACTCCTTAGGGACACTGTGCAAACCTGGTTTATTCTTCCCTGAGCACTTAACATTCAATAACCATAGAATAATTAAATTGGGAGCTATGACATGACTCAATAGTCAGGAAAAAAATTGCTGGAAAGAACCATGACTCCTGAACTAGATCTCATCTAAAAGGGTATGTGGTTGGAAACTAAGGATGCAGTGGCCAGAAACAGGAACCTGGTTTTGAAGTATGTGAATTTTACTACATTTGGGGTAGGATATCTTCCTGGTCTCCTTGCTGAGGTAAGTGGGCACTTCCCTCACCTTGCACTCAGAGTAAAATGGAGATTGAAGGAGTGCCTGAATAACTGCATGTGGCAGAAGAGCACAGGAGTCATTTGTGTTCTGGTATGACCTAGTAGCTTCTATTCTCCAAGCTGAGTTTGAAGACCCTGCCTCAGAAGAGTAATTTTGAATGATGCACATATGACTGGTAATTAATTTAGTAGTTCTATGGGATTTTGAAGTCAATTTTTATTTGGGGCAAATGATACTCATTTTTATTGAAAATTGCCATAAACCACTGAGGTTTGAAATGTATTTTTGTAAGTATAAGAGGCAAGGTGACTTAAGAAAAATAAGTAAACAAAAAATAACTCAAGTGCAAAAATTACAAAAGCAATGTGGAAACAAATATGTGTGGAAACAACTAGAAGATATGAGAAGACAGGAAGTCTTCCAAACTCAGCCTCAAACTGACTGGTGTGGGGCCTTCATGAGGTGCTATCAGGGAGTCTTCATCCTTTTTGATTCCCCTCTTCCTTGTCAAGGTGTATGATAATTTTTTTACCTCAGGGAGACTATTAGTGAGCTGGTTGACCAAGAATGATCTAAAACACATCTATGGAGACTGGATTTGTCTTTATGTTCTGGCTCTACCACTTTCAAGACCGTGGCCTTGGGAAGGAAGTTTAACACCCTCTGAGTCCTGATCTCCTCATCTCTGAAGTGGGGATGTCCAGATACCTGGGTTCTTCAACAGTGTCATGAACTGCCACAGGACTTCCCAGTTCTGTGATGTAGTCAGCTATTCCCCTGCAGATCATAGGGGAGTGTGGAAAGTGGTGGCAGAGAATGGGATAACAGTGACTGAGATTGGTGGTCTCTGATGATCTCATGGTTGTGGCATGCCTGGTGACGGAATGATTTTGTACAAGGGCACAGGATACTGGACTGCTTCTATGACAATGCCCTGTCTGAGGAGGCTCTGTGTAAGAGTCTATCAACTCTGATCTTGATCTCAGGCTTATAGTTCCTGGGAAGGAAGACATTCTTATGCTAGACAATCACAATATTTCACCAGCTCCTCTTTTCCTGTGTCTGCCCACTTTAGAATAACTTTTAACAATTGATTTTCTTGAGAGCTACACAAAGCTCCTAACATTAAACTTTGCAACTGTGGATTGCAACTGTGGAAAAATTACTTTGATGTCCTAGTTTCTGTGACTTTCCTGAATAGAGAGAAAAATGATTTCATAGTCATTAACCTGATAATGAGACATATATAAATAAGGATTGCTGTTATAACTCTTTAGATCTACATCTCCATCAGAGAGCAGAGCTCCACTTTATCCCAGTGTAATCTTCAAGATCTGTGTAAATTTTGATTTTCTAATCCCTTTTTACCCCTCCCTGGAACTGAAATATTGGCCACACTGGTCACAGCAGGGGAATCTGCCCAGAATATTTTTATCTGTCTCCAGTGTCTCTTTTCTCTTCTTCCAGAAATAACTCCTGATTTTACCTGGGATGCTTCCTCTGCATTTCACCCTATGTTGGGTGATGTGGGAAGATGGCCAAGTCTAAGAAATCAGAGCATGGAAACCTCCTGAACAAGGAAACACAGCCTGCCAAATTGGCTTGAACTGGTCCAGAGAGACTCATTCAGAGGCCCACAAATGACTGTTAGGAGATGAGTATGGAAAGCATATTGCCATCTTGTAGATACAGAGAAGGCCAGAAAATGGGATGAAAAGTAAGGGATGAAAAGTAAGAGATGAAAAGACAAGAAAAAAAAGACATCACTGAAACCAGCTGTGCCTGCAATCAGAATACCCCCATTATTATCACTTGTAAAAGAAAACACTAGCCCCATCTTTGTCTATGTTAGTTTTAGTTGATTTTCTTTTACTTGAAAACAAGAGTTTTTTACTGTTTTTTCTCAATTCTCTTTCATTTGTAGTAATAAAGGGACAAGAGAATGGTAACAAGGAAGTACAGAAGATTAACTATCCAAGAAATCCAATTACCTAATTAATCAATAGGTAAGTGAATTAAACAGACACTTCTCAAAAGAAGAAATACAAATGGCAAAAAATATAAATGGAAATATGTTCAACATCTTTACTAATTAGGAAAATGTAAATCAAAACTACACTGATATTTCATCTCACATCCATCAGAATGGCATTCATCAAGAACACAAATAATAGATGCTGAAGAGGATATGGGGGAAAAGGAACACTTTACACTATTGATGGGACTGAAATTTAGTGTAACTATTATGGAAATCAGTATGGAGGCTCCTCAAAAGAATAGGCATGGGACGACCATATGACCCAACTATACCACTCTTTGGTATTTATCTTGAAGAATTAAAGTCATCATATTACAGGGATACATAATTATACCATATTTATAGGAGCATAATTCGCAATTGCTAAATTGTGTTATTGGCCTAGTTTTCCATCAGTTGATGAATGGATAAAGAAAAAGTGGTACAGATACACAAAATTAATTTTTATTCAACCATAAAGAAAATAAAATGTGTCATTTGCAGGAAAATGCATGGAACTAGAGGCAAGCATGTTAAATGAAATAAATCAAAGTGAAAAGGTTAAGAGTTAAATGTATTCCTAGCGAAGCTAGAAAGGGGAAAAAAGGAAAACAAAGCTGGGGGCTTGATCTTCTAAACATCAAAGGGAGATCAGTAAAGGAAAGGGGCCAAAGGGTGGGACCAAGTGGGGAGGAATAGGGGGAGTGATGGGGAATCATATTGGTTAAATAATATTGTTTGATTGTGTGCATGTACAAATATGTAACAAATCTTAGCATTATGTACAACTAAAAGGCACAAATAAAATTGTGGGGAAAAGAAATTAAATCCATACAAACCTTGAGAATGGCCTAATTCTGGCCATGTTTTGGAGTGCATCTTTCAAGAGTCCTAGAGACTTGTTTCTGCTTTCATATGCCCTTCCCTATGCAAAGAAGGTTAAAATGTACATTGTTCTACTGACTTGTATGAAGATGACTATAATCCAGGACACATTACATTCATTTATTTTTCTTTAGATTTCATAGTAAAACATTTCTCTGGGATGAAGGCACTGTACCTACTGTGTCCAATGAATAAATGGACTCTGAAAGAGCTTGAATTTTTTTTCTGAATTATATGTAGCATTTTCTCAGTAGGCAAGTTTATAAACAACTATTTGTTCCATTTGCAAACAAATCATATTTCAATAGATCTACAATGCATATTACAAACTATCTCAACTGAGGAATCCACTGTGTTGAGGAGAAAGTCAGTCCTGGCATTTAACTCTATATTATACATTCTTCCTTTGAGTTTTCTAGAATAGCTGGAAAAGCCAGAAAACTTGACAATGCAGCTGAAACAAGATCAATGCATGTCTTGAGAACTCTTTAAAATATTTAGTGTTTACAGGACTGGTGACTTCTGGGAAACTGATGCAGTGCAAAGACTCACCTTCAAATCCCAATTCTTGTAATCAAATTAGAAAGATTTCAGCCATGTCACTCAAAGTAACAGACATGAGTTAATTGAAGTGATAGTATAAGGGAAAGGGGACACTCTCAAGAGAGAATGGATTCTCACAGAGAGGAGAGAGTATTCCTCTCCTGCACTCTAATTTCATTGGAGGATTTCAGGGAAGTTTCAAGAGAGTCCTGCCCAGGTATGATTTTGACTTTTGACTGAAAGTTGGATGACATCAGACTGTCATATCCCCACTGCCAATGACAAGTCTAAGTCACCTCGGCCAATGATATTTCTAATTGGATTCTTAAACACAATTTCTTATAGAATATCTTTATCACTCTGAGTTTCAAGACCTGGTCTTTGGAAAGGGTCACAAAAGTCTCCCTCTTCAGAATAACTTGAGTCCCTCTTATCATCATTATTTTAGGCCTTCATTTTTCCTGTTAAATATAGGTAATTATCTGAGCAATGTGCCATAGCTTATTCACTTAGGCCAGGCAGGGATGCTGATAAATTGCTTCTGGGGAAAGAAAGCATGTGGGGGTCATCACAGTGGGCCCACTCTATAAAATAATTCTCTGAATAGAGTGAGGTCCTCACCACTCAAATTTGTCTATCCCTTATACATATGGGAAATCAGGATTGGGTCCCCAGGTGTTGAAGATTGACACCTGAGTGAGCCAAGGCATGCATAGAAAATAAGTTTTATTTAAAAGAAATAACAGAGATAGTAGACTCCTCAAGAGAGGAGCTGGGACCCAGAGCTGGTGCTTCTGGGTGTGGGAATATTTTGCTTTTTGATAGACCCCCACCCCCTTTAATTCATGTGGATGTTCACAAAGACAGGAAAGAGTAACCTCAGGGCAAAATTACTTGTGTTGGAACTTGTGATCCTTCTAACTTGGAGGTATTAGCTATCAGTTGATCTTGAGCTTGCAAGTGCTATCCAGAGGTTAGCTATTAGCAACTCATTTTCTTTTTTTTGATAAACATTTAAAGGTCCTTTGATCCTGTCCTTTAGCAGCTCAGCCTAAGTCACAATATGGTTCAGGATGTGTTCCCAACCATGGGCCCCCAACCAGCATCTGTTTCACCAGAGAAATTGATAGCAATGCATATTCTCAGGTCATACCCCAGACCTCCAGTATCTGACACAGGGTGGTTCAGGAATCCTAATTTTCATGATCCCTCCAGGTGCACACTTGGGGCTAAATACCTATGCTTTGTTTTGTCTCTCCTCCAGGAACAGGATTTTTCACAACTTTGCAGAAAGACTTTTTATGATAACTACACTCACTGACCCCTGGCAGGCAGGCATCAAGTGTTAGCCAGTTACAACCAAGATGTACAGATACTGAGATACAAGGGACTAGACTCATTGTTCCTTAGTGCCCAGGAGTCCAGGGAATATTGTTCTAGTGTACCCTTTAAGACATTCAAGCACAGGTAAGCCTAATAGTCAATACACTGTAAATGTTTTGACTTTACTTCTCCAGAGGTGGAAGCAAAAACAATTTGTTGTTTAGTAAGCTCTAGAAATCATGTCACTGCTCTGTGACAACTATTGAGAGGACTAGTTTGGGAGGATCACATTGTTTTTATATGGAAGATCCTGGGTTGTAGTGCACAGATTCCCACAGTTGCCCCTCATGACCAGTAGACAGTGGGAATGCACTTACCTACTGGCACCCAGGGGCACTCTGCAGTCTCCCTACTTCTTTGGGTCCCATCATAGTCTCTGAAATGTCACTGTGCTGAGGTCAATTTTAGTGAGGTGTCCAGGAAGTGATACACATCCAGGGGCTTTAACTAGAGGGAGCAATGACCATGATACTGTGGCAGGAAAGTCACTTAGAATTTTACAGACTTCTTACCTGTTCAAAGTAAGTTGATTATCTTCCCACAATCCTGAGTCCTGAGAGGTTACAGAACTCTGGTCACAGGCCCTAATACCAATTGGGCAGAGGAGAGCTCATACAGTGGCAACAGACCACTTTCTTTTCAAAGGAAGTCTAATCTTTTTGTAAAAGAAAAAGGACCTGTCTTTTTGATGCTTTAAAGTGTCCACTGGGAAGGTAACTGAGGAGGTGGGAAGAGAACTAGAATGTGAATCTTGGGTTCAAGTCAGGCTTCATTCCTGACTATGGAGGGCTTTTGTCTGCTCCTGTGCCTCTTCTGTGACCCATGTTTGCTGCCATGACAAGAGTGTGTGTGCAGCAGGAATCATATTTGCATGCTTACTCTTCTGAGGTACAGCTGCCTTCCTATCTTCTCACCCCTGGCAGCCCTTCCTATTCCCTGCATTAAGATGGAAGGACCTAACAGAAGGGCAGGGCTGGATGCATACCCTGAGAAGCTTTGTAGGTTTGGCATTGCTGTAATTGTATCTTGGGTTGTTTTTATCAGGTATGGTAAGACTCATACATCCAGATTTGACTCTCAAAGATGGCTACATCTTCCTACAAATAGTTGTGCAGGGCCATGTGGGAAGTATTGAAGGGTTATGAAAAATAATATTCCTATAAGACAGCTCCCTGAGAAAATGGAGGGTATGTGTGGCTTGGAAAGAGGGAGGGGAATTTGGTCAAACATTAAACCTCTCCCAGTGCATTCTTTCCTAATAACAATGGAACCTGGGGTAAAGGGTAAACAGAGAATGCTGGGTCCTAAATCTTGACCTTCTCCCATGGCAAATAAGTCCTAAATAACAATGGGAAAGATTTGAATACTCATTCCTCAGGATCCAGACTCATCCCCCAAGACAACAGCAAGTTTTGACCTTTTTACAACTACCCTCCTAGACTAAAGTTTTAACCTGTAAAACTTGCCCCTGATGGTCAAAACTGCATGTACACAGTTTACAATTGCATCATTGTACCCTATAAAACCAAAATCCCATCTGTAGGTGATGACCATTTTCCCATCCGGAAAGTGGACCCCCACAGTGCCCAAGTCCGTGAAAGAATAAAGGCCTCTCTAAATCTGCTGAGGTCTGCTTCTTTTCTTTGTGTGCTTACAATAAGTACCCTTTCTTTACAGCCTTCTGCTTTTCTTACTTTTGGTAGGGCTCTCACAAGTGTACATCTTAAATTATAGTAAAAAAAAATACATTGCATTTCATTTGAGTTGTCCATGTAGGACTGCTCAGGCTATACTCTCCTGCCAGGTGTTTAAGAACAAGCTGTTCCAACGTGACCTTGTTCATATCTATTCTTATTAATGAGCTGAGATTACTCAGTGATCATACTTGAGGATGCATGTAAAGCCTCCTGACTTCTTTACCTTTTCTCTATGAGTGATGCCATGTGCCACAATGGATCAGGTCAGTGTCTTAATGAGCAAATGTGGCTTCTCTTGGAAATATCAGGGAACTATCAGGGACATTTCTGTCTCTAATGACCCTGTTCTTTGCAGAAGGTGCACCGTGAGCTGGCTTTCTCTTCTCTAAAGGCCTCTTTACTTTCTGATTTGCAGATCAGGTGACATCAGAATTTCAGGGTCCTTAGAGGAGTCCTTCCTATCATTCTCTGGATACTTGCTGATCTTAGAGTACAAGAGTCAAATATGGGCTGCTTTTACCTTGATCCTTTTACTTCCTTGATTTTGGTCTAAAAGTTTTTTTGTTTTAAACATCCAGCAAGGCAGTTTCACAAGTCTTAAGGTGGGAGTAACAGGTTATAACTTCAATATTTCTAATTCTATAGTCATTTACTCCTTCTCTTTAATTGAGGTCAGTATTAGAAGTGGAAACATTACATCCAGTCTGTCCTCTGTAGATGATTACCCATTATTTCTCTTTTTTTATTATTGTATACAAATGGAATACATGTTGTTTTTCTATTTGTACATAGAGTCAAGGCATACCATTTGTGTAATGATATGTTTACATAGGGCAATGATGTTTGATTATTTTTTTCCCTTCCCCCCACCCCTCCCACCCCTCTTTTCCCTCTATACAGTCCTTCTTTCCTTCATTCTTACCGCTCTCCTGATCCCTAACCCTAAAACTAACCCTAATCCTAATGCTAACCCCTTCCACCCCCCATTATATATCCTCATCCGCTTATCAGCAAGATCATTCGTCCTTTAGTTTTTTGAGATTGGCTTATCTCACTTACCATGATATTCTCCAATTTCATCCATTTGCCTGCAAAAGCCATAATTTTATCATTCTTCATTGTGGAGTAATATTCCATTGTATATATATGCCACAGTTTCTTTATCCATTCATCAACTGAAGGGCATCTAGGTTGGTTCCACAATCTGGCTATGGTGAGTTGAGCAGCAATGAACATTGATGTGGCTGTATCTCTGTAGTATGCTGATTTTAAGTCCTTTGGGTATAGGCCAAGGAGTGAGATAGCTGGGTCAAATGGTGTTTCCATTCCAAGCTTTCTGAGGAATCTCCATACTGCCTTCCAGAGTGGCTGCACTAATTTGCAACCCCACCAGCAATGTATGAGTGTTCCTTTTTCACCACATCCTTGCCAACACCTATTGTTGCTTGTGTTCTTGATAATCGCCATTCTAAGTGGAGTGAGATGAAATCTTAGGGTAGTTTTGATTTGCATTTCCCTTATTACTAGGGATGTTGAACATTTTTTCATATATCTCTTGATTACTTGTACAACTTCTTCTTTGAAGTGTCTGTTCATTTCCTTAGCCCATTTGTTGATTGGATTATGTGTATTCTTGGTGTAGAGCTTATTGAGTTCTTTATACATTCTGGAAATTTGCGCTTTATCTGAAGTATGGTTGGCAAAGATATTCTCCCACTCTGTAGGCTCTCTCTTCACATTGCTGATAGTTTCCTTTGCTGAGAGAAAGCTTTTTAGTTTGAATCTATCCCAGTTGTTGATTCTTGCTTTTATTTCTTGTGCTATGGGAGCCCTGTTAAGGAAGTTTGATCCTAAGACAACAAGTTGAAGATTTGGATCTACTTTTTCTTCTATAAGATGCAGTGTCTCTGGTCTGATTCTGAGGTCCTTGATCCATTTTGAGTTGAGTTTTGTGTAGGGTGAGAGATAGGGGTTTAACTTCATTCTATTGCATATGGTTTTCCAGTTTTCCCAGAACCATTTGTTGAAGGGGCTATCTTTTCTCCATTGCATATTTTTGGCCCCTTTGTCTAGTATGAGAAAATTGTATTTATTTGGGTTTGTGTCA
>NW_025920198.1:715993-776490 GCF_902686445.1 Sciurus carolinensis | reverse complement strand
AGGATAATATTTGAATGGCAAAAACCAAAGTGAAGGTGTTACGTGAGTGTCAGAGGTCATTTTGAGGGAATCATGTGAGTCAGAAGTCACAGAAAGGATATTACATCTGAATCAGAGGTCACAGTGAGGTTATTATATGAGTGTCAGAGGTCAGACTGAGAGTATTATAAGTGACAGAGGTAACAGACTGGTTATTATGTGAATGTCTGAGACCACAGTGAAGATATTATATCAGCATCAGAGGTCACAATGAGGTTATAATGTGAGAGTCATAAGTCATGTTGAGGGTATTATGTGAGCATCACAGGCCACAGTGAGTATATCATGTGAGTGTCAGTGGTCACACTTAGGATATAATCTGAGGTCAAACTGAGGGTATTAAGTCAGTGTCAAAGGTCACAGTAAGGGATCTTTGAGTGTGAGAGTTCACAGTGGGAGTAATACATGACTATCAGAGGTCACACAGAGTGTTATGTGGGTGACACAGGAAAAGTGAGGATAGTATGTGTCAGAGGATATATTGAGAAAATATTTTCAACATCAGGGGCCAGAGTGTGTGTGTCAGAGGTCAGAATGAGGGTGTTATGTGAATGTCAGGGAGCACAGTAGGGTATTATGTGATTGTCAGCAGCCAAGTGAAGATATTATGTAAATGGCATAGGATAAAATGAGGGTATTATGTGAGTGTCAGTGGCCACAGGAGACTACTATATTTCTGAGATCATACTGACTATCCTGTGTTCATATCAGAGTCCACAGTGACAATATTTTCTGGGTGACAGAGGTCATGTGACAATAATATATGAGTGCCCAAGGCCAAAGTGAGAATTTTTTGGGTGTGTGATCAGAGTCCACAGTAAGGTTATTATGTGAGTGACACAAGAACAGTAAGGATATTATGTCAGTATCAGAGGACAAGTGAGGATATTATGTGAATGACAGAGGCCACATGAAGTTATTATGGGAGTGTTTGAGTCAAAATGAGTAAATTATATAATGTCAGAGTTCTGGTGAAAATATTGTGAGACTGCCACATTGAGGATTTTTTTTTTTTTTTGAGAGGGCAGAATGAAGGTATTATGTGATGGAAAATAGGCACAGTGAAGGTATTAGGTGAGTGTCAGAAGCCCCAATGAGAATATTCTGAATGTCAGAGGCCACATTTTTGGTATTATGTGTCAGAGAGTGTGGAGGTCTTTAGCCCCTTTGCTCTTCTCAACCAGCGACAAGGGAAGGGAGCACTCCCCAACAAGGCCAGACCAGGAAAGGTAGGACTGACTGACCACCCACACCCAGCCCTCTGGGTTGAGAAGAATCAGACACATCAGGGAGACCAGACACAGCAGGAACTCATTCATTGAGGAAGTCACACAGCTTTTATGTAGGGTGAAGGCTAGGCAGAAACCAATCAGCTTAAAGGTCAGCAAGGCATGGGGGGATCATGCAGGTGAGAGTCCCATAGGACTATATGGCAAGCAAGAGCTGATCACTTTTGCAGAACTGTTGTTAATCAATCCCTGATGGTGGTTTGATTTATTGTCATTAACTTTTTAAACTGCCTTTGAGGCCTTGATCTTGCTCACCCGCCAGGAAGTAAGGAGTTAGCCTGAGTTAGTTAATGTGTCATTAGTCCCAACATTTCCCCCTTTTCTGTTTTCTATTAAGGGTGTGTCTGTCTTAGGTTGCCCCTGGAAGGTCTTACCCATCACAGAACATTACCCTAGTAGTTTGGGGTCTGCCTTACTCGAAGGTGTGCCTGTCTTAGGTTGTCCTCCTCTGAGGATCTTACCCATCATTGACTACCACCTTAGCATTTCAGGTGGGCCCCTCAGGAGGAGCAGGGGCTTAAGGGAGAGACACTTAGATCCCAGTGTCCTGATACGAGTGATCCATGATTCTATAGGGCTCCCAATCATCATTATAAAGGGCAGTATAATGCTGTTGGATCACCATGAGCTGCACAGACTTACCATGACTTTTCAGGAAATGGATAAGCTTATTGATTATGCAAGACCCAAAGGTGAACACAAGGATAATGGTGATTAGCAGTCCCATAAGTGGGAGGAGGTAGGGGAGCCACCCATGTAACCCAGTCCAGAGGAAGCTAGAGTTGAGCTCCTTCCTATGATGTTTCAGATCTTCTTGTAGGTTTTTGATTTTATCTTGTACAATGCCAGAGAAGTTGGTGTAGAAAGAGCACTCTTCACCAAGGAACAGGCAAAGCCCTCCTTCCTTCGCTGTTAGCAGATCCAAACCACGAGGATTTTGCAGGACGACAGTGGCCAAGAATCAAGTTGAACATATAGATCTAAGATGGTACTGGCAACATATTGCATATTGTCAATTATCTGTTAAGAAAGCTTATTATATAGAGCAAGAGATGTGCTTATTCCTGAAATTCCTGTCCTTACTCCTGTGGCCAATCCTATCCCTAGTACTACCCTTTTTACTTGTGGGTTGGAGTGCTACACAGATGGTATGGGTAGGAACTAATTATTAGGGAGGATTGTGACCTCTGGGAATAAGAGAGAAAAGAGCACATATTCCTGTTCAGTTACCAGGGAGCACATTGGATGCTGGTCCTCCACAATAAAAGACTGTACCATTTGGGGCACATGGGGTGTATTTGCAGTGGAATAGTGATGTTTTCCCCACATATATTAGGGTTCAAAGACCCCATGTCCTCAGCTTGGTTAGAGGTTGAGCTAGGAAGAAAACAGGTCACACTGGGGGAGCCTAAGGGGGGTATGTATACTTCACCATAGGGGGGCAGTGTAGGGCACCTGGAGGAGAAGGTTATGGTTTCATTAGGGATTAGCAGAAGACCCGTGACCCTAAGGGGTTCATTGTGAAAGCAAAGCTGCAGTCTTCTGCAAGAGGGGGGTTAGTGAGATTTAAAAGCTGAAACGTAGCCTGCAAGATGGCCTGAGTTTCGGGATCAAGGTTGAGCTCTTCCCTCAGTTCCAGTAAGGCTAAGGGGTGAAAAATAGGGAAACTAAGGCTTGATTCTTCTAGGCTAGCATGTAATTATAGGTCATTGTACATGCCTTAGTACAGGACAGGGACCCTGAAGGTTTGCTAGGTAGGGGTGTGGATTTTTTCCAGCAGGCACTATCCCCTATTTTGACCCCACAGTCAGAGGTAGCAACCACTATGGCTGCCCACTTACTGTGGGGGCCCACTGGGATGGTAGTCATAAAGACTGTGAATAGGAGTAGGGATCTCATAGTAAATTAGGGGATCTCAGTGTGATTAGAATATTTGTGGTAAACATCCAAAATTATGGTGCCTAGGATGAACGTCAGAAGAGAGATGATGAGAAGTCCAGTAACACTGAGGCAGAGAATCCAAAAGAAGGAATATTATACCTCAAGAGGGTGTGCTCTTGAGTGAATTATATTGTTCTGGTTGATGGTGTTTGAGGTTCCTGGCAGGCACCCAGATAGGGTTAGGTTCTCCAATTGGGAACACACATCTAAAACCTCCACCAGCACTTATGAGCAGGGTCAGGGCCATGCCAGTATCCAGTTAATGGATCTTTCCATTGGACTTTCAATCTTAAGTTAAGAAACTTGATTTGCCCAGTGTCATTGGAAGGCAGTTAAGGGTTGATTTTTGAAAAATTTAAAATATTTAATGTAAGTATTGCTATTCTTAATTGATCATGAAGGTTATTTCCCCTTTTTTGTTTTATTTGTTGATCTCTTAAAGTTTTATTATGTCTCTCAATTATGGCTTGCCCTTTCAAATTATATGGGATCCCTGTGGTGTGTTTAATATGCCAATTGTTGAAGAATTCTTGTAATGATTTACTTGTAAAACAGGGCCCATTATCTGCTTTTGATCTGTTGAGGCAAGCCTAAAATGGCAAAACATTGTGAGAAATGGCTTTCAGCATGCTTGACCTTTCCACCAGAGTTTGCAGTGGCCCAGCAGGCATGGGAGTAAGTATCAATAGACATAAATATATATTTAGGTTGCAA
The DNA here is from genome assembly GCF_902686445.1 of Sciurus carolinensis. Taxonomy (NCBI): domain Eukaryota; kingdom Metazoa; phylum Chordata; class Mammalia; order Rodentia; family Sciuridae; genus Sciurus; species Sciurus carolinensis. The sequence goes on along the minus strand of NW_025920198.1, from coordinate 772,507 downwards.
ACCTCTAGGGTTTACCCTGGGGGATTGGAGAGGTGGAATCTTTAAGAAAGGTAGGCAAGATTTGCAGGGTCTTACAATCTTTTTTAAATCCTTTATGGGGACCAAAGGAAACTTATTATGTAACCCTCTCCAATTTAAATGTGTCAAGTCATGAAGGCCTTGGGCTAGCTGTAAGTCCTGTTGAGGTTGGGCCATAGCTATTGAGGTCCCTGATGTGGCTAACTGGTTGGTCACAGCATTGCCTTGTGCAAGGGAGTCAAGTAGATTTTGATGTTCTCTTAGGTGCTGTAAGAATATGGGTTCAGCATGCTCCTTTAACAAGGGCCATGCCTGGATCATCAAGGGGGTAATAGGATTTTTATCTAACTTGATGTATGAGGAGACCAATCTGGGTAGCAGGTTTACCACATATAGGATATCTGAGAAAAGATTCATGGGTTTTTGTACTTGAGTTAGGGCCATAGCAATTGCATATAACTCCTTAAATTGTGCTGACCCGATAACTGTTTCAAAATGGTTAATCACTTCCTCTTTCACTAATCTTGGAGAAGGGGGATAAATTACAACAGTAGATTCCTTTTTCCCTCCATCTGTGAATACATTTACAGCTTTAGGGAGGGGTTTAGTGTAAAAAAGTATAGGGGGTGCCCATTTCAGTTTTGAAAATGAGGACATCCATTTGGTTGACCCATAATGACAGTCAATCTTCCCTAAGGAGCCCTCCAATGCACAGGATACTCTATTGTTATTCCTTTGAACCCATTCAAAATCTGACAGGCAATAGGGCACTTCAAAACATCAGGATCTTTTCCACAGTGCCTAAGGGCAGCATCCCTGCCTTTAATTATAAGGTCAGCCAATTGGTCAAGGTGAGCGTAGACCCTAGGAGTCCCCCCTATGACTGCGTGTATCCATTGAAGGGGCTCTCCCCGCTGAGTTGGGCTGCAGTGGACAGCTGAGAACTGGGAGAATCCAGAAGCTAAGGGGTCTTCAGGCTGCTATCAAGCCAACTAGGTAGAGTTAAGGGCTACTTGTATTTTTTGGAGTATATGTTGATGGTCTTAAGTTAGCATAACAATGTCTGTAGGATCTTTGTCCTGTAGCAGGTCAAAGAGATGGAGGATATATTCCATAGAGATAGGAAGCCATGGTGTCAACCAATTAAGCTCCCCTAATAACTTTTGTAAATAAACCAAGGAAAAGGAGAATTGGAGGAGTAATTGAGGCTTAAGGGGACAAACAGAATCCAATTTGAGCTCAGTTCCCAGTATCTTGAAGGGAGGGACACTTTGGACCTCATCATTAGATATATGTAGTCTTCCTTTCTCCAGAAGGCCTTGGAGTTCCTTGTATGCAGAGTGTAGTTGTAAGGCATCAGTGGTTCCTATAATAATATCATTCATATAAATATACAAGGCAATTTGTGGCCTTTTTTGTAGGAGTTGAAGGAGTTCAGAAACAAAATGTTGACAAAAGGCAGGGCTTATTAGTCCTGCATTGGGGTAGAACCACCCATTCATAATGTTCATCTGGCCCTTGGTAATTGGTAGAGGGCACTGAGAAAGCAAACTTCTCACAATCATCTGGGTGGAGTGGTATTGAGAAGAAATAATCTTTGATATCAATAACAAGAAGCAAGAGATCTCTTGGGATAGAGGGGATCCAGGGAAGACCCTTTAAAGGGGTTTCTATCAGAACCATATGACTATTAATTTTCCTGAGATCCTGAAGCATCCTCCATTTTCCTGATGTTTTATGGATGACAAAAACTGGATTATTCCAGGGGTTTAGAGATGGTCTGATATGACCTAAGGTCAGTTGTTCTTGTATAATATCTCTTAACTGTTGGAGCTTATTTTGGGGTAATGGCCACAGTTTCACCCATATTGAGGGCCTGGGAGCCATTGGATGACTGGCATCACTGGAACACTGGCCTTTATGATTGGGGGTGTGGTCTTACCTGGGGGGCTGGGAATTTTGTCTAGATGCCTCAATAAGAGGGTCAGGGTCCCCTCTATAATTACTAAAAGGGTCAGGCAGATTGATCTGTTGTTCATATTCCTCCTGCTCAAGGGGGTCATCATGCACTGCCTTGTGATCAGTTGTTATATAGATCCCGGTTTCCCCCAAAATATCTTGTCCTAATAGATTTGCAGTAAGACCTGAGGCTATGAGGGGGCACATATCTCCCTGGGCACTGTCCACATCCTTCCATTTGAGCCAATCTTTGGTCTCCTCTGATTTAGTATCACCTCCTACCCCAAGCAACTGGGGGCCAGGAACCAACCTCCATTGAGGTGGAACTTCCTCCTTTCTTAACACAGTCCTATCTGCTCCAGTGTCAATGAGACAATGGAACTTCTTTCCCACTATAAAAATGTCCATTTTTGGCCTGACCCCAGGGACAATGGGAACAGTCCAATGTGCCTCAGAGGGTTTATTGGGGGAGAAACCTCCTTTGTGTGACAGGGCTGGAGGGTGCCCCTTGATTAAAGGTTTCCCCTCAATGTCAAATTTCCATTTGCAATCCCTCTGCCAATGGAATCCCTTTTTGCATCTTGGGCAAGGCATCTTGAGCTGAATGTATAGAGCATCCAGGCGGATCCTCAAAACACACCTGACCAGTGAGGCAATCCCTCTTGAAGTGGCCTGGTTGCCCACAGCCATAACATACTCCTTTGCCCTTAGTCACAACTGGTGACAAGGCTGCCATGAGAGCCTCAGCATGTGAGGCAGTTTGGGACTGTAGGGCTGTGACCAAGTATTGAGACTGCTGCGCTTGTGTGCCAATATCTTTGGTAGCCACAATCCACCTTCCCTTGGAGAGATCTTTCATCCCTGCACAGGCCAATTTGTGAATGGTAGTCATTCCTTCCCAAACTAACATTTTAACAAATTGATCTCTTAGAGGCCCCATAGGAAATTTTCTCTGAAGGCTTCTTTCTACCCTTTCAATGAATGTTGTTAGGTCCTCATTTGCCTTCTGGGTAATCCCTGTGATGGGGGGTTCTGAGGGGTCCTCCTCTTGCTTTTTCCATGTTGCTAACCCTAGGGCTCTTACTTGTTCTTGATATGGGACCAGGATGGCAGTCTGTAAGAGGCCAGTAGAGAATTGGTCACTGGACCCCGAGAGCATCCCATAAGTAACCATGACAAGAGCATTAGTGCCCTGGTTCCATTCAGCCTGAGAATGACATTCTTCATTAAAAATGGCACACCACATTAGATATAAAGGACCAGGAAGGACAGTTTTAATTAGGTTCTTCCAATCATGAGTGGTGCACTGCTGGTGGGCGAGGCCCTGGAGGATTGTTTTAGCCCGAGGAGAATTGGGCCCATCCTCTGAAACAACTTTCTTTAGTTCCTTTAAATCTTGTGTCTCTCATGGTACCATATAGCAGGCTGGATACCCCCTGGGTTAGCATTTATTAGGAAGGTCATACAGGGAGGGGGAGGTTAGTGTCAGTGAGTTCTCTCCCAGTGTCATAAAATGGCCACCAGGAAGATTTCCTGCAATCTGGACAAGATGGTGGTAATGAGCCTTCCTGGGGTGGAAATGGGCCCTTACTATGTGTAAAGGCTGGCTGCCCTTGTGGTTCCTTTGGATGGAGTGATAGTAACCGTTCCCTAGGTGAGGATGGGCACTAAGGAGGAGGGCGAGGACTTTCATTGGAGTCTGATGTGGCCCCAGAATCAGATGTGGCCATGTGCATGTTAGAAGCACCAAAAATTATATCAAAGGGTTCGAAGGACTCTCCTTTAAGATCCTCAACCTTGGGAGGATGGGACGGAGATAGACTGGGTCCTCATTAAAGGTCTCCCCACGTTGTTTACTATGTGGCAAGTTTCCAGAAGGAGATGCAATGGGGGAGCCGGCAGTTCTTTAAGTGGTGGTTCTTCAGGGGGAAACTTGGAGCCCACTTTGGGAGGTCCTGGAGAGTAGCAGGTCTTAAGAGTGGATAATGTAGTGTAGAATCCCAATGGGGGAACCTCCTCTAAATTGATTTCCTTCTTCCTAACAAGTCATTCTACATAATCCAGTGTGGACCAGTCAAAAAGATTAGTGGTAGGAAGCCAAGGGGCCACCCAAATAAAGGTGTCACAGGATTTTTTCACCTGTGTATCAGACAACTTAAGGCCTCTAATTTTTAGCATAAGCTCCTTGAGGGCAGGGTCATCATATGTGGTGTGCATTTGCCCCATCCTTTCAGGGATGTCCTTACCTTGGAACTCGCTTAGCCCAATCCACCCATACTTTTGGTTTTGTAGCCGCTCCTTTGCTTTGGTCGTGACTTATTTGAATCAGCCTCGTGGTGCCCCATGTTGGGCGCCAAATGTTGGGGTCTTTAGCTCCCTTGCTCTTCTCGAACAGCAACAAGGGAAGGGAGCACTCCCCAAAAAGGCCAAACCAGGAAAGGTCGGGCCGACTGACTGCCCACACCCCACCTTCCAGCAGAGGACAATCAGATCTGTCAGGGAAACCAGTCACAGCAGGAACTATTTTATTGAGGAAGTCACACAGCTTTTATTGTAGGGTGAAGGCTAGGCAGCAACCAATCAGTTTAAAGGTCAGCAAGGCATGGGATGGTTCATGCAGGCGAGAGTCCCATAGGACTATAAGGCAAGCATGAGCTGATCACATTCATGGAAATGTTGATAACGAATCCCTGTTGGTGGTTCAATTTATTGTCATTAACTTTTTAAACCATCTTTGAGGTCTTGATCTTGCTCACCCGCCAGGAAGTAAAGAGTCAGCCTGAGTTAGTTAACGTGTCATTAGTCCCAACAAGAGATCACATGCAGGTTTTATATACTAGTATCTGAGGTCACACAGAGGGTATTATATGAGTGTGAGAAATCACAGTGAGTCCATTTTTTGAGAATCAGAGGTCACATTAGGGTATTTTATCAGTGACAATGGTTATACTTAGGGTATTATTTGAGTGCCTGTGGTCACACTGAGGGTATTATATGAGTGTGGTCATACTGAGGTAATTATGTGTCAGAGGTCACAGAGTATAACATGAGAGGAGTGGAGGTCCCAGTGAGAATATTATGTCAGTGTCAGAAGCCAAGTTAGGATATTTGTGTTTTACAGGTCACTTTGATGGTTTTATATCAGAAGTTCCAGTATGGTAATATGGGAGTGTCAAAGATAACAGTGAGCAAATTGTATGAGAGTCAGGGGCCACAGTGATATTATTATGTGAGTATAAAATTCAGAATAATATGTCAATGTCAGATGCCAAGTGAGGATGTTATATCAGTGTCATAGGCCACATTTAAATTATTATGTAATATTCAAAGACCTCTCTGAGTATAATGTGTGTAGGAAGCCACAATTTTGGTATTAAGTAAGTGGGATCACAATGGGATATGATGTGTCAGTGGTAACAATGAAGGAATTATGTAAGTGTCAGAGACTGATTGAGGACATTGTCAGAGACCACAGCATGGAATTATATGAGTGTTTGATGTCACACTGAGTGTATTATGTGAAGAACTCATGTGACAGTGAGTGCAATATGCGAAAGACATTTTATAAATGAGAAGATATTTTTTAAATGTCAGAGGCCACATTTAGGAAAAATTTTCAATCTCAGGGGTTATTCTGAATAAATATAGAAATATATGAGAACATTGTAAGTATGTTTGAGACCATCAGATACGGAAGTGAGTATATTTTGTCAATGGCAGGGGCCATAGTGATATTATGTGATTGTCAAGGTTACAGTGATGATATTTTACAAATTTCAACAATGAGTGAGGATGTTTTGTGATAGTCAGAAGGCATTATGTGAATGTCAAATGTCATAGTAGGGTATTATGTGAGTTTCAGATGTCACATTGAGCATAATATGGAGAATGAGAGACCCCAGTGAGGGTAATAGTTGAGTGTCAGAAGTCAGTGAAAATACTATGTGTTATAGGCCATGGTGAGGTGTTATGTGAGTGTCAGAGGCCACATTACTTTATTTTTGTAGTTGAAAAAAAATGTTTATCTTGAAATATTGACTAGGAAGTTTAAGGCACATAATCAGGATTTCATGGATGCCCAGTACACAGCTTTCTTGCCCATGATGATGAGAAAAATGGATGTAGGTTAAGAACAGGGAATAGAGTCAAGAAGTACAACAGAAAATGCAATACACTGGGACCAGTATCCCCCCATTCCTCCATGAATTGTAAGCTAATGGAAGCCAGTTCTGGTCCTCAGGTCATGATATGAGGAATGGGCCACTTCCCTAACTAAAACCATTTTCCTAAAGATCATTTCCCTTTTAAGCCAATCTTAGACTTGTAATAAATATGCCCAAAGTCCTCCCAGTCATGATATGATGTGCCATGTCTCTCTGGGAGTCACAACTTGAGGTCAGTGTACTCTTGGCTAATTGAGGTTTAATTTTGCATCCATTCCTTCTGGGCACATAGGGCTAGATGCTGAGTTGACTGGCACAGACTCTTGGGCATGTCTGACATGGCCCATAGTCTCCTAGGATTTTCTAGCCAGTGCAAGTATCAGCCTGAACAATAAGTAATGACAATAAGGGAACTAGGGCTCTAGTTTCATCCTAGTGTTAACAAGCAGCATATCATCATATGACCTTCAACAGTACTGATGAAGGTACTTCCTTGTGGGGTCCTGCTGAGGGGGTTTAGGCAGTAGGAAGAGAGAGAAAAAGACTCAGAACTGTAACAGTGGCTGAAAACATAATCTACAACCCTTTAATTCTTTTACAATGCTAGAGGACAAGCCAGAACCAAAAGGTTCACTTGTGAATATTCACACTGGATGGTAAAATCCCTAAGGTCAGGGTCAGTGTTCAATGCCCAGACAACACTGACACATTCCGTCACATGGAAATGTTCATTTCAATTCTAAATATTTAGGGTAAAAACCCTCAAGATGACTTGGATTCTGCAGTATCCAGTGCCCTTATTCTTGGCATGGCACCTTCCTTGGGGCAGGATAGGTTAGGCACACCTACATGAACTTCAAAACATTAGTTCCCAGTGGCAGCTGGGTAGGGTTTGAAGGAGAGAGTTGGGTGTCCCAGGCAGCTCTGAGGCTCTAAGTGAGGACACTGAGTCTAATCATGTCACATATCTCTATGTTTCTGCACACCACCCCACAAGTTTACTAGCAACACTATAGTTGAATATGTTGGAGACATTTTGCTCAAAAAGTACATCATTAGATGGCACAGTAGTAATCTCATCATTTGTGTAATTTTCTATTTGTTTACATTTGAGTATTTTCTGAGTTACTTAAACCACCATATTTTTAACTATCATATTTAAGTCTGTATAAGAGTTGTGGGACAATGTACCAATTGATTCAGTCATATTGCTCCACTTGAATATTTAGTTTCCTCTAGATTTTAGCTAGTATGAAAATAATCTTTAAAATTTAAAGATCTTCCCCAATACAGTAAAACCAGAGAGCACTTAGAGGATTTTTGGTTGGGGAAGAAATTCTGTTGTCTCCCATCCCATTCCAATATGACTAGTCTTCCTTGGAATCCTGTTTCCTTGGCATAATTTCAGCCCTTGAAATGTCCAGAGCTTTGCCCTCTTAGTCTATTTGTGTCACTTGCCCCTACTCACTTTCTTCCTGATGCAGTTGTGCTGAATCTTGGATGGTGGGAAGCAGCCTCCCCTCTTCGTTATCCCCCACCAACACTGGGAGAGGACCCAGAGGTAGCCAGATGGAAGCACATTTGTAAAATAGGGCTCTGCAAAAGGGAGTAGAGTAGCTGAATGTGAGAGAAAAGGGTACAGACCACTGCCTGATTCTTGAAATACACAATGACTCCATAGTGCTTTGTAAGGAAGATAAAATTTACTCCATGTGCAGCATCTGGTTGAAGCAGTCACATAAAGCCTTTTCCATTCACAGGATTGAAAGTCTTGCAGTCTTCAGGAGGAGGGTGGAGGGCTTTTTAGATATTTTTAGGTGAGCCAAGCCTGTGATTTCTATTTCTATAGGGTCATTAGAATGTAGCAGATCATGTGGTTAACCTTCCAGGTGAGAGAATATCATTGTGACTGCATTGCCATATTACAGAAACTAGATTATTCTATTATGAAGGGTTAATAATCAGTCCTTGGATCTAGGGTTCCAAAGTAATTTGTGGTGGCTATATTTTCACTTGAATAAATGATAAACATGTGCCAGAAGTCAGGGGACTTTGATTCAATATAGCTGTGCCCCAGCTGGTTGTGTAAGATGAGGAGACAAAATTCCTCAGGACTGGCTTGCTTCTCTGTACACTGAGAATATTTTCCTGCATGCTTTCAAAGGCCCTTTTTCCTTTGGTGACTCCTGTGTTATTCCATGGAGATTGGTCTCTGGCAGACATTTGAGAAGCAGATGGACAGTAGGAGTGTGGAAAAAATGTGACTGCTCAGCCTAGTACTGCCTGACTTCCTAGGGACACTGTGCAAACCTGGTTTATTCTTCCTGGAGCACTTAACAAGCAATAACCATAGAATAATTAAATTGGGAGCTATGACATGACTCAATAGTCAGGAAAAAATTTGCTGGAAAGAACCATGACTCCTGAACTAGATCACATCTAAAAGGGTATGTGGTTGGAAACTAAGGATGCAGTGGCCAGAACCAGGAACCTGGTTTTGAAGTATGTGAACTTTACTACCTTTGGGGTAGGATATCTTCCTAGCCTCCTGGCTGAGGGAAGTGGGGACTTCCCTCACCTTGCACTCAGAGTAAAATGGAGATTGAAGGAGTGCCTGAATAACTACATGTGGCAGAAGAGCACAGGAGACATTTGTGTTCTAGTGTGACCCAGTAGCTTCTATTCTCCAAGCTGAGTTTGAAGACCCTGCCTCAGAAGAGTAATTTTGAATGATGCACATATGACTGGTAATTAATTTAGTAGTTCTATGGGATTTTGAAGTCAATTTTTATTTGGGGAAAATGATACTCATTTTTATTGAAAATTGCCATAAACCACTGAGGTTTGAAATATATTTTTGTAAGTATAAGAGGCAAGGTGACTTAAGAAAAGTAAGTAAACAAAAAATAACTCAAGTGCAAAAATTACAAAAGCAATGTGGAAATAAATATGTGTGAAAACAACTAGATGATGTGAGAAGACAAGAAGTCTTCCAAACTCAACCTCAAACTGACTGGTGTGGGGCCTTTGTGAGGTGCTATGAGGGAGTCTTCATCCTTTCTGATTCCCCTCTTCCTTCTCAATGTCTATGATAATTTTTTATACCTCAGGGAGACTATTAGTGAGCTGGTTGACCAAGAATGATTCAAAACACATCTATGGAGAATGGATTTATCTTTATGTTCTGGCTCTACCACTTTCAAGACAAGTGGCCTTGGGAAGGAAGTTTAACACCCTCTGGGTCCTGATCTCCTCATCTCTGAAGTGGGGTTCTTCAACAGTGTCATGAACTGACACAGGACTTCCCAGTTTTGTGGTGTAATCAGTTATTCCGCTGCAGATCATAGGGGAGTGTGGAAAGTGGTGGCAGAGAATGGGATAGCAGTGACTGAGATTGGTGGTCTCTGATGACCTCATAGTTGTGGCATGCCTGCTGACTGGGAATGATTTTGTACAAGGGTACAGGATGCTGGACTGCTTCTGTGGCAATGCCCTGCCTGAGGAGGCTCTGTGTAAGAGTCCTACCAACTCTGATCTTGATCTCAGGCTTATAGTTCCTGGGAAGGAAGACATTCTTATGCTAGACAATCATGATATTTCACCAGTTCCTCTTTTCCTGTGTCTGCACACTTTAGAATAACTTTTAACAATTGATTTTCTTGAGAGCTATACAAAGCTCTTAACATTAAACTTTGCAACTGTGGATTGCAACTGTGGAAAAGCTACTTTGATGTCCGAGTTTCTGTGAAAGCTTATTTCCATCTTGTAGATACAGAGGAGGCCAGAAAATGGGATGAAAAGTAAGAGATGAAAAGTAAGAGAAGAAAAGACAAGAAAAAAAAAGACATCACTGAAACCAACTGTACCTGCAATCAGAATAACCCCAGCATTATCACTTGTAAAAGAAAACACTAGCCCCACCTTTGTCTATGTTAGTTTTAGTTGATTTTCTTTTACTTGAAAACAAGAGTGTTTATTGACCTACTGTTTTTTCTCTATTCTCTTTCATTTGTAGTAATAAAGGGACAAGAGAATGGTAACAAGGAAGAACAGAAGATTAACTGTCCAAAAAATCCAATTACCTAATTAATCAATAGGTAAGTGAATTAAACAGACACTTCTCAAAAGAAGAAATACAAATGGCAAAAAATATAAATGGAAATATGTTCAACATCATTACTAATTAGGAAAATGTAAATAAAAACTACACTGATATTTCCCTCACATCCACCAGAATGGCATTCATAAAGAACAAAAATAATAGATGCTGGAGAGGATATGGGGAAAAAGGAACACTTTACACTATTGATGGGATTGAAATTTAGTGTAACTCTTATGGAAATCAGTATGGAGGCTCCTCAAAAGAATAGGCATGGAACAACCATATGACCCAACCATACCACTCTTTGGTATTTATCTTGAAGAATTAAAGTCATCATATTACAGGGATACATACTTATACCATATTTATAAGAGCATAATTCACAATTGCTAAATTATGTTATTGGCCTAGTTATCCATCAGTTGATGAATGGATAAAGAAAAAGTGGTACAGATACACAATTAATTTTTATTCAACCATAAAGAAAATAAAATTGTGTCATTTGCAGGAAAATGCATGTAACTAGAGACAAGCATGTTAGGTGAAATAAATCAAAGTGAAAAGGTTAAGAGTTATATGTATTCCTAGGAAAGTTATAGAGGGGAAAAAAGGAAAACAAAGCTGGGGGTAGATCTTCTAAACATCAAAGGGAAATCAGTAAAGGAAATGGGCCAAAGGGTGGGACTAAGTGGGGAGGAATAGGGGAAGTAATGGGAAATCATATTGGTTAAATAATATTGTTTGATTGTGTGCATGTACAAATATGTAACAAATCTTAGCATTATGTACAACTAAAAGGCACAAATAAAATTGTGGGAAAAAGAAATTAAATCCATACAAACCTTGAGAATGGCCTAATTCTGGCCATGTTTTAGAGTGCATCTTTCAAGAGTCCTAGAGACTTGTTTCTGCTTTTATATGCCCCTCCCTATACAAAGAAGGTTAAAATATACATTGTTCTAGTGACTTGTATGAAGATGAATATAATCCAGGACATATTACATTCATTTATTTTTCTTTAGATTTCATAGTAAAACATTTCTCTGGGATGAAGGCACTGTACCTACTGTGTCCAATGAATAAATGGACTCTGAAAGAGCTTGAATTTTTTTTCTGAATTATATGTAGCATTTTCTCAGTAGGCAAGTTTGCAAACAACTATTTGTTCCATTTGCAAACAAATCATATTTCAATAGATCTACAATGCATATTACAAACTATCTCAACTGAGAAATCCACTGTGTTGAGGAGAAAGTCAGTCCTGGCATTTAACTCTATATTATACATTCTTCCTTTAAGTTTTCTTGAATACTGGAAAAGCCATAGGCTTGACAATGCAGCTGAAACAAGATCAATGCAGATCTTGAGAACTCTTTAAAATATTTAGTGCTTACAGGACTGATGACTTCTGGGAAACTGATGCAGTGCAAAGACCCACCTTCAAATCCCAATTCTTGTAATCAAATTAGAAAGATTTCAGCCATGTCACTCAAAGTAACAGACATGAGTTTATTGAAGTGATAGTATAAGGGAAAGGGGACACTCTCAAGAGAGAATAGATCCTCACAGAGATGAGAGAGTATTCCTCTCCTGCACTCTAATTTCATTGGAGGATCTCAGGGAAGTTTCAAGAGAGTCCTGTCCAGGTCTGATATTGACTTTTCACTGAAAGTTGGATGACATCAGACTGTCATATCCCCACTGTCAATAACAAGTCTAAGTCACCTTGACCGATGCCGTTTCTAATTGGATTCTTAAACACAATTTCTTATAGATTATCTTTATCACTCTGAGTTTCAAGACCTGGTCTTTGGAAAGGGTCACAAAAGTCTCCCTCTTCAGAATAATTTGAGTCCCTCTTATCAATGTTATTTTAGGCCTTCATTTTTCCTGCTAAATATAGGTAATTTATCTGAGCAATGTGCCATAGCTTATTCACTTAGGCCAGGCAGGGATGCAGATAAATTGCTTCTTGGGAAAGAAAGCATGTGGGGGTCATCACAGTGGGCCCACTCTATAAAATAATTCTCTAAATAGAGTGAGGTCCTCACCACTCAAATTTGTCTATCCCTTATTCATATGGGAAATCAGGATTGGGTCCCCAGGTGTTGAAGATTGACACCTGAGCGAGCCAAGGCATGCATAGAAAATAAGTTTTATTTAAAAGAAATAACAGAGATAGTAGACTCCTCAAGAGAGGAGCTGGGACCCAGAGCTGGTGCTCCTGGGTGTGGGAATATTTTGCTTTTTGATAGACCCCCACCTCCTTTAATTCATGTGGATGTTCCCAAAGACAGGAAAGAGTAACCTCAGGGCATAATTATTTGTGTTGGAACTTGTGATCCTTCTAACTTGGAGGTATTAGCTATCAGTTGATCTTGAGTTTGCAAGTGCTATCCAGAGGTTAGCTATTAGCAACTCATTTTCTTTTCTTTGATAAACATTTAAAGGTCCTTTGATCCTGTCCTTTAGTAGCTCAGCCTAAGTCACAATATGGTTCAGGATGTGTTCCCAGCAGTGGGCCCCCAACCAGCATCTGTTTCACCAGAGAAATTGATAGCAATGCAGATTCTCAGGTCACACCCCAGACCTCCAGTATCTGACTCAGGGTGGCTCAGGAATCCTAATTTTCATGATCACTCCCGGTGCACACTTGGGGCTAAGTACCTATGCTTTGTTTTGTCTCTCCTCGAAGAACAGGATTTTTCACAACTTTGCAGAAAGACTTTTTATGATAACCACACTCACTGACCCCTGGCAGGCAGGCATCAAGTGTTGGCCAGTTACAACCAAGATGTACAGACCCTGAGATACAAGGGACTAGGATAATTGTTCCTTAGTGCTCAGGAGTCCAGAGAATATTGTTCTAGTGTTCCCTTTAAGACATTCAAACACAGGTAAGCCTAATAGTCAATACACTGTAAATGTTTTGACTTTACTTCTCCGGAGGTGGAAGCAAAAACAATTCATTGTTTAGTAAGTTCTGGAAATTATGTCACTGCTCTGTGACAACTATTTAGAGGACTTGTTTGGGAGGATCACATCTTTTTTATATGGAAGATCCTGGGTCATAGTGCACAGATTCCCAGAGTTGTCCCTCATGACCAGTAGACGGTGGGAATGCACTTACCTACTGGCACCCAGGGGCACTCTGCAGTCAGTCTCCCTGCTTCTTTGGGTACCATCATAGTCTCTGAAATGTCACTGTGCTGAGGTCAGTTGTAGTGAGGTGTCCAGGAAGTGATACACATCCAGGGGCTTTAACTAGAGGTAGCAATGGCCATGATACTGTGGCACGAAAGTCATTTAGAATTTAATGGACTTCCTACCTGTGCAAAGTAAGCTGATTATCTTCCCACAATCCTGAGTCCTGAGAGGTGGAAGAACTCTGGTCACAGGCCCTAATACCAATTGGGCAGAGGAGAGCTCATAAAGTGGCAACAGACCATTTTCTTCTCAAAGGAAGTCTAATCTTTTTGTAAAAGAAAAAGGACCTGTCTTTTTGATGCTTTAAAGTGTCCACTGGGAAGGTAACTGAGGAGGTGGGAAGAGAACTAGAATGTGAATCTTGGGTTCAAGTCAGGCTTCACTCCTGACTATGGAGGGCTTTTGTCTTCTCCTGTGCCTGTTCTGTGACCCAACTTTGCAGCCATGACAAGAGTGTGTGTGTAACAGGAATCATATTTGCACACTTACTCTTCTGAAGTACAGCTGCCTTCCTATCTTCTCACCCCTGGCAGCCCTTCCTATTCCCTGCATTAAGATGGAAGGACCTAACAGAAGGACAGGGCTGGGCACATAACCTGAGAAGCTTTGTAGGTTTGGCATTGCTGTAAGTGTATCTTGGGTTTGTTTTTATCAGGCATGGTAAGACTCAAAGAACCAGGTTTGACTCTCAAAGATAGCTACATCTTCCTACAAAGATTTGTGCAGGGCCATGTTGGAAGTATTGAAGGGTTATGAAAAATAATATTCCTATAAGACAGCTCCCTGAGAAAATGGAGGGTCTGTGTGGCTTGGAAAGAGGGAGGGGAAATTGGTCAAACATTAAACCTCTCCCAGTGCATTCTTTCCTAATAACAATGGACCCTGGGGTAAAGGGTGAACACAGAATGCTAGGTTCTAAATCTTGACCTTCTCCCATGGCAAATAAGTCCTAAATAACAATGGGCAAGATTTGAATACTCATTCCTCAGGATCCAGACTCTTATCCCCCAAGACAACAGCGAGTTTTGACATTTTTACAACCCTCCTAAACTAAAGTTTTAACCTGTAAAACTTGCCCCTGATGGTCAAAACTGCATGTACACATTTTACAATTACATCATTATACCCTATAAAACCAAAATCCTATCTGTAGGTGATGACCATTTTCCCATCCAGAAAGTGGACCCCCACAGTGCCCAAGTACATGAAAGAATAAGGGCTTCTCTAAATCTGCTGAGGTCTGCTTCTTTTCTTTGTGTGCTTACAATAAGTATCCTTTCTTTACAGCCTTCTGCTTTTCTCACTTTTGGTAGGGCTCTCACAAGTGTACATCTTAAGTTATAGTAAAAAAAAAGTACATTGCTTTTCATTTGAGTTGTCCAAGTAGGACTGCTCAGGCTATACTCTCCTGCCAGGTTTTTAAGACCAAGCTGTTCCAACGTGACCTTGTTCATATCTATTCTTATTAATGAGCTGAGATTACTCAGTGATCACACTTGAGGATGCATGTGAAGCCTCCTGACTTCTTTACCTTTTCTCTATGAGTGATGCCATGTGCCAGAATGGATCAGGTCAGTGTCTTAATGAGAAAATGTGGCTTCTCTTGGAAGTATCAGGGACATTTCTGTCTCTAATTACCCTATTCTTCACAGAAGGTGCACCACAAGCTGGCTTTCTCTTCTCTAAAGACCTCTTGATCTTCCTGATTGGCAGATCAGGTGATTTATCAAATTTCAGGGTCCTTAGAGGAATCCTTCCTATTATTCTCTGGATAGTTGATGATCTTAGAGTGCAAGGGTCAAATATGGGCTGCTTTTTCCTTGATCCTTTTACTTTCTTGATTTTGGTCTACTAGTTATTTTGTTTTAAACATCCAGCAAGGCAGTTTCACAAGTCTTAAGGAGGGAAAAACAGGTTAAAACTTAAATATTTCTAATTCTGTAGTCATTTACCCCTTCTCTTTAATTGAGGTCAGTATTAGAAGTGGAAATATTGCATCCAGTCTGTCCTCTGTAGATGATTACCCATTATTTCAAATTAGCTCAGGTTGCTATATTAGAAGTTTCACTTCTGTAAAGTACTATCACATATCAATTAAAATTTACAAGAAAATACAAAATGAAATTAACTATAGCAAAAATGCAATCAGTTTGTATAATAGCTATGGTCCAAGAAACACAACTTTTTAATAATCCTAAACCTTACTTAGTTATATCCCCTGATTATTTTGAGACCTCAGTAATCTTTACAACAAAAATAAATTTTTGATCACAATTTTAAATGAGCATAAATCTAACTTCTTTGGGAGCCATTGTAGCATGGAGTAAGGTAGGAGGCAGAGCCTTATCTCAGGTTAGGTTGGGTGCTCCCTTGTCCTTTATATTGCAGTTATTTCTTTACCTCTCATCTTACAACCTAGATTGTCAGTCTGTGAACATACTAGCTAGTTATTTGTCCATTAATTGGCCTGCATGTCTTTTTCTCAGTCATTGTTCTGTTGTTAGCCCTCAAAATTTCAATATTTAGGAGAAGCTCCTGTGCCTTTCTCTCTCTTTTGTTTCTTTCTCAGCCCTGAGTGGATGCTCTGGTTGTCCACCTAATAAAATCTCTGGTGTGATTTCCCATGTCTGGAGTGACTTTTTGGGTGCTGGCACTGGACCACAACTCAGACCAGGCACCCCATAGTGCTTGCTTACCTGGATACAAGGCTCTGAGTTTCTTGGGACCCGAACTGAGCCAAATTTTTTTACACTCTTCACAAATAACAATACAGTATTACATCTGAAACATGAATCAAAGAAAAGCCAAGAGATTTTTGATACTTTTTTCTTAGGAAGTGGTACAATGTTTGCATGCTTTAAATATCCACATTTAAATAGATCAGGCTTTCATTGTCTTTTAAAAATACATTGAAATTTTTACCCCAGTGTAAAAAGTAACATAAAATTTTACACACATCTTATTCAAAACAGGTTCAGTTACAGAATGTTAAATGATATAAACTTCCAATTTAATTTTTTTTATTTCTATTTGATTTAAAATTACCAATATAGACAATGTCATTTTGGAGAACACCAGCTTGGTAAAGTGCTCTACCTAGCTTTATATTTATAATTTGTATCTTAGAAGAACAAGACTATACTTAATATACAAAGAAATAATAGTGTCACCATTATACAGATATCCTTATACTAACTAGGTTTAATTTTCAAAGTAAAATTCAGAATCCACAAATATTTACAGACTTGCAGAATTTATAGATACTAATAAAAATAAATGAGAGCCTTAAATCTCATATATTTAGGGAAGTGTTAATGATTCAAATTAAACCCAGTCAAAGCAGAAAGATACAGGTAAGTTTTCCTAATGGGAGTGTTGCCCTATGCCAGATGTAAGGTATAAAAGATAACAGTTACTAGTTAAATCTACATGAACTGTCATTTTTAAACTTTTATAGAATATTTAGGTAAGGCTCAGAAAAACACTTAGTTTCAGATATATACATATTTCTAGTCAGGTATATTTTGATTATTCATAAAAATAAAGCCTGGCCAAGATTTTAAACCATCTGTTTCTCTAACAAAGAAAAATCCTAAAAGAAATTGACATCACATTTTAATATTTTATAGTTGACAAGTCATGTACAAATTGGTATTCATCAGTGTGAGTTTTTTTAACAGGCAGAAGAGATGTAGTAGGATATCTGGTAAAGCAGATTTAATTGTACAATTTAAACAACTGTACAGAATAGAATGAGTACCCCTTCTTTTATTGTTATTATTATTATATTTTCACATACAGCATTTTGGTTCATTGTACACAAATGGGGCACATCTTTTTGTTTCTATGGTTGTGCACAATATAGATTTATACCCTTTGCATCATCACACACGTACATAGGGTAATGATGTCAGTCTCATCCCACCATTTTTATTACCCCCTCCCTCATTTCACTGTATGTAATCTAAAGGTCCTCCATTCTTCTCTCAACCCCCATCCCACAACCCCCATTATGTATCATCATCCAGTTATCAGGGAAAACATTCTGCCTTTGGTTTTTTTGGGATTGGCTTGTTTCACTTAACATGATGTTCTCCAATATCATCCATTTATTTGCAAATGCCATAATATTATTCCTCTTTATGGCTGGATATGACTGGATAATATTCCAATGTGTGGTTCATATACCACATTTTCTTTATCCATTCTTCTGTTGAAAGGCAGAGAGTTTGGTTCCACAATATAGCTATTGTAAATTGAACTGCTATTTTTTCCCCTGGGGCAAGTTATTTCCTCCTAAAACTAACCTAAGGTAAGATATAATTGACCACTTTTCCTAGGGTCATTATTCCTTAAATGGCCTTTCTCACTTCTAGTAGTCCTCCAACAGAGCAGGTTCTGTTTTCTTTTCCTGGAAGAGACTTGCACTTGAAGTTTTAAATTTTGGTGTAACTATATTATCTATACATTTAATTTACACAAAATATTTTATCCCAGCAAAGGAATCAGAGAGTTTGGCATATTCAAAATCTGTACCTTAAATCTTTTTTTTTCCAGTATACACTCAAGGGGTTGTAACACATGTTATTGTTTGACCAGTCTCCCTTAACATTATCATAATGCTATCAACTTTAAGTGAGTTCCCAATTGTTAATTGTACCAAGAAACTCTCTCTTTACATACTTTTGTACATAAAATCACTGTCTAGGGAAGGTCACAGAAATTATTAGGGACCTCTTTCATCAGAAATCAGCAGGGACAAAAGATAGGTGTTTAAAATCATGGGGACTCAGAGAGGTCTTTGTATTTTAGCTCTGGGGGCAAGAGGGAAGGCCTGCACCAAGAAATGTTCCTTGACCAAATAGGGCAGATCTTTTTTTTTTCTTATTACTTATGCTTATATTTTTTTATTGTAAACAAATGGGATACATGTTGTTTCTCTGTTTGTACATGGCGTAAAGGCATACCATTTGTGTAATCATAAATTTACATAGGGTAATGTTGTTTGATTCATTCTGTTATTTTCTCCTTCCCCCACCCCTCCCACCCCTCTTTTCCCTCTATACAGTCCTTTCTTCCTCCATTCTTGCCCCCCTCCCTAACCCTAACTCTAACCCTAACACTAACACCTCCCACCCCCCATTATGTGTCATCATCCACTTATTAGAGATATCATTCGTCCTTTGGTTTTTTGAGATTGGCTTATATCACTTAGCATGATATTCTCCAATTTCACCCATTTGCCTGCAAATGCCATAAATTTATCATTCTTTATGGCTGAGTAATATTCCATTGTATATATATATACCACAGTTTCTTTATCCATTCATCAGTTGAAGGACATCTAGGTTGGTTCCACAATCTGGCAAATGTGAACTGAGCACCTATGGATATTGATGTGGCTGTATCTCTATAGTATGCTGATTTTAAGTCCTTTGGGTATAGTCCAAGGAGTGGGATAGCTGGGTCAAATGGTGGTTCCAATCCAAGATTTCTAAGGAGTCTCCACACTGCTTTCCAGAGTGGCTGCACTAATTTGCAGCCCCACCAGCAATGTATGAGTGTACCTTTCTCCCCACATCCTCGCCAACACCTGTTGTTGCTTGTATTCTTGATAATTGCCATTCTAATTGGGGTGAGATGGAATCTTAGGGTGGTTTTGATTTGCATTTCTCTTATTACTAGAGATGTTGAACACTTTTCCATGTGTTTGTTGATTGCTTGTAGATCTTCTTCTGTGAAGTGTCTATTCATTTCCTTAGCCCATTTGTCGATTGGATTATTTGCATTCTTGGTGTAGTGTTTTCTGAGTTCTTTATAGATTCTGCAGACTAGCGCTCTTTCTGAAGTACGATTGGCAAAGATTTTCTCTGTAGGCTCTTTCTTCGCATTGCTGATAGTTTCCTTTGCTGAGAGAAAGCTTTTTAGTTTGAATCTATCCCAGTTATTGATTCTTGTTTTTATTTCTTGTGCTATGGAGTCCTGTTGAGGAACTCAGGTCCTAAGCCGATATGTTGAAGCTCTGGACCTACTTTTTCTTCTATAAGATACAAGGTCTCTGGTCTGATTCTGAGGTCCGTAATCCATTTTGAGTTGAGTTTTGTGCATGGTGAGAGATATGGGTTTAGTTTCATTCTGTTGCTTATGGATTTCCAATTCTCCCAGCACCATTTGTTGAAAAGGCTATCTTTTCTCCATTGCATATTTTTGGCCCCTTTTTCTAATATGAGAAAATTGTATTTATTTGGGTTTGTGTCCATGTTCTCTATTCTGTTCCATTGATCCACCTTTCTCTTTTGGTACCAGTACCATGCCATTTTTGTTACTATTGCTTTGTAGTAGATTTGAAGATTCCCCCTCAAAACTGGAACAAGGCAGGAATGCCCTCTTTCACCACTTCTTTTCAATATTGTCCTTGAAACTCTAGCCAGAGCAATTAGACAGACCAAAGAAATGAAAGGGATACGAATAGGAAAAGAAGAGCTCAAACTATCCCTATTTGCTGATGATATGATTATATACTTAGAGGAACCAGGAAATTCCACCAGAAAACTTTTAGAACTCATAAGTGAGTTCAGTAAAGTAGCGGGATATAAGATCAATGCACATAAATCTAATGCATTTTTATACATAAGTGATGAATCTTCAGAAAGAGAAATTAGGAAAACTACCCCATTCACAATAGCATCGAAAAAAATAAAATACTTGGGAATCAATATCACAAAAGAGGTGAAAGACCTCTACAATGAGAACTACAGAACACTAAAGAAAGAAATTAAAGAAAACCTTAGAAGATGGAAAGATCTCCCATGTTCTTGCATAGGCAGAATTATTATTGTCAAAATGGCCATACTACCAAAAGTGCTATACAGATTCAGTGCAATTCCAATTAAAATCCTAATGATGTACCTTACAGAAATAGAGGAAGCAATTATGAAATTCATCTGGAAGAATAAAAAACCCAGAATAGCTAAAGCAATCCTTGGCAGACAGAGTGAAGCAGGGGGTATTGCAATACCAGATCTTCAATTCTACTACAAAGAGCAAATCTTAATAAAAGGATACAATTTGTCCTCAATTTATAATTTAATAATATTAGAACCCATTGTTTCATTTCTCGTGATTGGCCACTTTCATCTTCCATTCCCATTAAAGTAGGTTAGTTAATCATCAATAAGTATAATATGCTCCAGATAGGGTTTTTTCAAATGTAAAGGCAACCCTGTGAGGGTAAGCATTCCTGTCCACTCCTTTGTTCCAGAGTGGCAGGAAAATGAAAATGGGGGTGGACTCAAATAGAAGTAACAAAAAATTTAGAGTTAAGAAGTAAAAGCACACAGCCAAATAAAAAGTTATGGGCCAAATCAACAGCCTTGGTATCTTCCCAAAATATGTACAGAATAAATTCCAACAATGAGCCTTAACACTTTAAATATCTGTTGAGCATGGACTCTGATAAATGATTTTTTCCAAAGCCTAAGTTTCTGAACTAGTATACTCAAGTGGAAAGTTTTTCAACTCTTTTCCCTCACATCACAGGGAGATCCATCTCTTTTTTTCCTTTCATTCAAAACTAATTTTATTTCTTTTATTTTTTTCCCTCTGCCATCATCCATGGATTTTATTCTTTGAATCCAAGAGAAAACAACCTCAATAAAAAATCAGAGGGGCCTATAGCTCATATAGATTTATTCATCTGCAGAAGCTGTGAACTGAGCCCTGTTCTCAATCTCTGGTATTATTCTCATGTGCAAAGAGTGACTGGAAAGTAGGGTAGAGATCACCTCCTCCTTGCCTATTTCTCTATAGACCAGGAATCTTTCCCTGGATTTTCTTTTTTCTGCTTTATATCAGGACTGTGTCCCTGACAAACAGCAATATGATTTGCAACTGTCTGGAGCAAGACTGAGAAGTAGTACTCAGACCGTTAGCATGGTTTGGAAAGAAAAATAAATAAATCCTAATTTGTTGTCCTGCTATACTCACATATTAGAGGGAGCACCTTTTTGCATCCAACTTAGTTTTTGCCTGTTAACATTTATTACATAATTACATACATGCCTGCACACACAGAATCTTTTGCTTATTTTATCTCTGACAGACCAAGTCCCAAGTGCTAGATTGCACAATAATTCAGAAAACCATTCAAAGACCAGAGTGTTACAGTAAAACATCTTTTTCTTAGACAGGTTTATACTTATAGGTGGCCCATTCAGTCAAGATCTTTCCCAAGAAACAATCTATGGGATCAACACAGTATTTCCCATGTATTTAGGGGCCAGAAGCAAATGCAAATGAAAGACCTAGAGACAGACACAGGGGATCCCCAAACCATGGCCAACAGAGGGGAACCTTTAAAACAGAGTAGATGAGGGAAATTCTCCAAAGTTCCCAAATACCACTTAATCATGACTTCTACACCAGTGGAACCATAGAAGTCACCACAAAAATGGCTAGACATTCCCACAAAGGGGAACCAGATGTGTAGTATCAACTTGGTGTGCACACAGAGCAAGCTTACCAAATGGCCAAGGTGTCCCAATATTACTGCATTTAGTTTCCTTTTTCTCAAAGTAGACCAAGATGGAGCAATCCTTAAAATGCAGAAAAGGAAGGTGGGCATTTTGTGAAGCAAAGGGGTCTTTGGTAGCTGCTGGGAATCCCTCAGTCACTCCCTTTACTTACAGAAGTAACTCCTCTGGTTCAACCCCAGGCTCACGCTCCCATCTGTTAACTTTCCAGTAGTCAGCTCTCAAAAAGTTTGCCATACATCTTCATTCAGCATGGAAGTGCAGTTGCTTGCAGTGCCAGACATTCCCAAGAAAACAAGAGTAGGGGGCTGTTTTCAGGTCCCCCGGTAGGGGAACAAAGTTGTAACCTAATTCTCTATTCTTGTCCCCAATGCCAATTAAATAACAAGAATATGATTTGGAGAAAAAGAAAAAAATGTTTATTGCTTTGATATCAAAAGAGAATCAGAGGGGGCTCCTATCACAAAGGATGTGATTCTCTCCATCAGGAGGAACAAGAGCATTTTAAAGAAACTCTTCAAAGTCTACATACCAGGTAAGCCCTGACAGGGGATCCCAGGGCACAGTGATGGTGTGTTAACATTTACTTGTTGATTTGGAAGATGTTCATTTCCCAGATTCTCTGGCAGATAGCACCTTCCTGTGGAGCACAGAAAACTCAATGTAATCTTGTTCCCCACTCCCAGGTTAGGAAGGGGGAGAGGGAGAAGTGTAAAAGGAAAACATGTCACTTAAAAAAAAAAAACTCAGAGTTATATTCAAAAATGAAATGGTCCACTTTCAGAGTTAAAACCACCTCCTCTGCATCAGGGGTACTGTGTTTGAACCTAATACTGTCTGAGGCAGTGGGCAGACAAATTGATGAAATTTGAGTTCATAGAAAAGCAACTCTCCTGCCCCAAGGTGGCTAAAACAAACCCACAAGTCATTCATTGGCTTTCAAAATGAAACTGGGGCCATCATTCTCATCTGGAAGCTAGGAGTGAGTTTTCTGTAAAATGTATACCAGCATCATTGTAACCTTTTCTGTCTTTGTTTCTATCTTCACTGTACTGGTACATGGTTCTGGTGCTCTCTGAACTATTCCTAGGGATTTTTTTATGCACAAAGTATCAGTATTGAGGAGAAATCTTTATGAAGAAGTCCTCAGCAATCAGAAAAATTCAAAGTTATGGAGACATGTAAAGATGTAAAACAGTCCTCAATTTGTACCTACATGTCATCCCTTACTAGCTCTATAATCTAAAGCAAGTATTTGATCTCATCTATCTTGGATTTCCTCTTCTTCAAGCAGGATTTGAAGGAATTTTAAAGAGCCTAGTAAGAACTTAGTACTTTATAGCATTATGGTGAACAATCAGTAACTATGGCTATTATCATAGCAAAATTATTTACAAATGATGTGATTATTCTGGCTTAAACACAACAAAAAGTGAGTCTGACTGTTGCAAAGACAGTCTTGTGGAGCATGGGAGAACAAGAACTGAAATTGAAGACATTATTTCAAGCTTTAAAAAATCTAAAACCAGCTGCAGAAACCTGGAGGAGTTTTCTCCAGGTGCTGGGGCTTCCCATGATGGCATGACCATGACACCACTGCTGCTGCTTGCAGGTCTTCTCTGGGGGTTGGGGTGCAGCTGCCACAGATACCTGGAGGTCTTTTCCCTGGTGCCACGCTGCAGGCAACTGTGCCACAGTTGCCCCTGATGCCCCTGCTGCAGGTTCCCAGAGGTCTTTTTCCAGGCTCTGCTGCTGCTCTTGATTCTGTTGCAGTCAGTGTCACCTGGAGGTCAACTGCCCTTGATGGTGCCTCGGATGCTCTGCTGCCAACTACATTGCTGCTGCTGCTGCTGCCACTGACACAAAAGCTGTTGCTGCTTCCAGAAGGTCACCTAGAGTTCTCCTCTCTGGCTACTGCTGTAATTGCAGCCAGAGTCACAGCTACCACTGCTGCCACAGTCCAACCACCTGCTGCCAACACCAACAATGACTGCAACTGCTACTGACAACCTGCTTGCTACAATCGACTTATGCTACTACCACTTTCATCAATGCCCAGAGGTCCACTGACAGGGAGACTCCAGGTTTGGTTGCATGTGGTCACATCCATTTTAAGATGCTGACCAGAGCCTGGAGTTAGTTTGGGGTGCCAGTGTGTTTGGTGCCATTGCCATTTTGGGGCACATCATCACCTTTCTGGGGACACTGGCCAGGACCTGGAGGTCCTGGGTGCATATAGGTTTGGCTTCAAGTGGGGTCTTCCTCCTGGGAGTGTGGGTTGCTCCTGTCTAGATACAGCATCTCAGGGTTACTCATCCCTGGTTGTCATCCTCCAAACTCCAGTGGCATTGTGATCCTGAGATTGCAATGTGGCCAAATCCCAGGTATCTGAGGCCCAGAGTGGTGAAATAGTGACTGGGTCTTCCAGAGCCTGTCTGGGCCAGGCAGTCTGTGGAGAATTCAGAGACAGGACTTAGAAGCTTTTGGATGCTGGCAGAGAGAGTTGTTCAATTTTCCATTGAGATTCATGTTATTATTTTTTTCTTTTCTGATCTCTCGCTCCACCATATTTGCAGCAGGGTATTTTTTGTGCATCAGTTTGTAGAAAATGATAATATACACATGGTGTTTTGCAGTTCTTCTGTATATTTTGTATATTCTTATATTTTTAATTTTTCTTTTCTCAATAAATATTCTTCCTCTTGTTTGTCTGTCTTCCTAAATTCCCTTTCTACCTTTTCTCCACATAACAACCAATCTCTGTTAGTTCCTCTCTTTGTGTATTTTTTGCTCCTGGCTTCTCTCTTTCTCCCTCAAGAACACCATGTCCTGCACTGTTTCTTTTATGTCTTTGTCCACTATTTGAGATTGTATATCTGTATAGCAAATTTTCTGTTTTTATTGTGGACAGTGCTTAAACTCATCACTGTTGTTTGTAGCTACAGGGCAGTGGACACCTTGCTGGGAGATATTAGATTTGAGGCTCCATATGGTTTGCACTGTGTGTTGTTGATATTGGTCTACTTCTTAAAGGTGGGATACTAGAAATATTTAGTGAAAATAAAGTTCTACAAGGTAGAATATGTATTGTCTTAGATCCATACAACAAGATGTAAAAACACACAAGGAACATGAAAAACCAAGGGAACAAAATGCCACAAACAAACCAAGATGTCCCAATTAGAGAAGCCACAAACAACACAATAGAAGAAATGTCCAAGAAAAAGTACAGAGAGTACATGGTTAATCTGGATCTGTGAAGTAAAGGATGGTATAAACGGTGAAATCAAAGAAGAGGAAATACAGGAAATGAAAGATCACTTCAATAAAGAGCTAGAGATTGTGAAAGAAAACAAGCATAAATTCTCAAACTGAAGGAATCAATAAATCAACTTATAAACTTAATGAAAACATCACCAACAGACTAGTCCATTTGGAAGAGAGAACTCCAGACAATGAAGATAAAATATTTAATATTGAAAATAAAGTTGACCATGCAGAGATGGTAAGAATCCATGAACAGAACTTCCAGAAACTATGGGACAAATTAAGGAGAACAAACTTAAGAGTTATTGGGATAGAAGAAGGAGCAGAGATACAAACAAAAGGAATGCACAATCTTTTTGATGACATAATATCAGAAAATTCTAAACCTGAGGAATGAATTGGAAAATCAAATATAGGAGGCTTACAGGAACCAAAATATACAAAACTAGAGCAGACCCATACCAAGACATGTTGAAATGAAAATGACTAAACTACAAAATAAGGATGAGATATTAAAGACTGTGTGAGAAAAAAGTAAATTATGTATAAACCAATTCAGATCTCAACTGATTTCTCAATCCAGACCCTCAAAACTATGAGGTCATAGAACAACAAATTTAAAGTTCTGAAATAAAATGGATGCCAACCAAGAATTTTATATTCAACAAAATTAACTTTCAGATTAAAGATGAAATAAAAATCTTTTTATATAAACAAAAGTTTAAAAAATAAGAATTAGAAATTCTGTACTACAGAATATTTTCAACAAAATATTCCATGAGCATGAAGTGAAAAATAAAAGTAAAAACCAGCAAAGGGAGGAACCACACTAAATGAATAGTCAAAAGTAAAAGTAAATCAATTTAAAAACCAGAAATAAACCAAAATTACTGAGAATGCAAGTCATATCTCAGTAATAACCTTGAATATTAATGGCAAAAATATCAATCAAAAACATGGGCAGGTTTGGTTAAAAAACTAGACCCAAAAATATGCTGTCTCCAAGAGACTCACCTAGCAGGCAAAGATATCCATGGACTGAAGGGAAAAGGATAAGAAATAAAGAAAGCATATCATTCATATGGATTGCATAAAAAAGCAAGATTTTCCATCCTTATAGCAGGTAAAGTAGTCTTCAAACCCATGTTAATTAGAAGGGATAAGGAAGCTCATTTCATTCTACTGAAGGGAATTATACAGCAGCAAGACATAATGATTGTAAACATTTATGCTCCAAACAATGGTATGTCTATGTGTGACAAAATAAATAAATAAATAATAAAAAAATAAAAACCCTTCCCAATTTCAAGAACCAAGTAGACCACAACACAGTAATACTGGATCACTTTAACACACCTCTCTCACTACTGGACAGATATTATAAACAATAAATAAAGAAAAAACCTTAGAACTAAATAACAATCAATAATTTAGATGTAAGAGTTAATAGAATATTTCACCCATCAATGAGTGAATACACTTTTTTTCAGCAGCACATTGATCCTTTTTTGAAATATCATATTTTATGCCACAGAGCAACTCTTAATAAGTACAAAAATTAGAGATAATACTATGTATTCTATCAGATCATAATGGTCTGAAATTAGAAATCAATTATAAAGTAGAAAAAAGAATCATTTCTAACACATGGACACTAAATAATACACTGTTGAATGATGAATGGATAGTAGCAGAAACCAAGGATGAAATAAAAAGATATTTTGAGGTACATGAGAACATTGATACAACATACTAAAATTTCTGTAACACTAAGAAGGCAGTACTAAGAGGGAAGTTTTTTGCATTGAGTTATTTATTAAAAAATGAAAAGTAGGGCTGGGGATATAGCTCAGTTGGTAGAGTGCTTGCCTTGCAAGCACGAGGCTCTGGATTCAATCCCCAGCACCACACACAAAAAAAAAAAAGAAAGAAAAGTCAACCAATAAATGACAACATTACATCTGAAAGCTCTAGGAAAAGAACAACAAATCAATATCAAAAATAGTAGAAGATAGAAAATAATTAAAATCAGAGCTCAAATCAATAAAATTGAAACAAAAGAAATACTTGAAAAAAATTGACAAAGCAAAAGAATTCATTCTTCAAAAAAACAATAAAATTGACAAATCACTAGCCACACTACAAAGACTAAAAAGAGAAAATTCAAATTACTTAAATATGTGATGAAAAGTAAAATATCAAAATGGACCAAACTGAAATACAGAAGATAATTTGAAACTATTTTGAAAATGTATAATCCAATAAAATAGAAAATATTGAAGACATTGTCAAATTTCTAGAGAAAAATGACCTACCTATACTGAATCAGGAGGTCATACATGATTTCAACAAAGCAATTTTAAGTAATGAAATCAAAAACACCATTAAAAGCCCACCAATTTAGAGAAGTCCAAGACCAGACATATTCTCATCCATATCCTACAAGATCTTTAAATACCAATACTCCTCAAATTATTCCATGAAAAAGAAAAAGAGAAACCCTCCCAAGCTTTTTCTTTTCTTTCCTTTTCTTTCTTTTCTTTTCTTTTCTTTTCTTTTCTTTTCTGCAGTGCTGGGGATTGAACCCAGGGTCTCATGCTTGCAAGGCAAGCACTCTACCAACTGACCTATCTCCCCAGCTCCCAAGCTTTTTCTATGAGACTACTATCACCCTGATACCACAATAAGACAAAGACACATTCAAGAAAAAACTCCAGAAAAATATCCCTGATGAACACAGATGCAAAAATTCTCAATAAAATCTGGCAAATCTCATACAAAAACATATTATAAGTGGTGAACTACAATCAAGTTCAGTTCATCCAAGGAATGCAGGGTTGGTTAAACATACAGAAATCAATAAACAGAATTCATCATATCAATAGACTTAAAAACAGGAATCACATAATCATTTCAACAGATCCAGAAATAGCATTTGACAATACAACACCCCTACATGTTCAAAACAGTAGAAAATCTAGGGATAGTAGGAACATAACTTAACATTATAAAAGCCATGTGTGCTAAACCCAAGGATAACATAATTCTAAACAGAGAAAAATTGAAATCATTCCTTCTAAAACCTGGAACAACATAAGCATGCCCTCTTTCTCCACTTACTCAACATTGTCCTTGAAATTCTAGCCAGAACAGTTAGAAGAAAGAAATTAAAGAAATAAAAATAAATAAAGACAAAAACAATCACTGTTTGCCAATGACATGGTTTTATATTTCAAAGATCCAAATAATTTCATGAAAGAACTTCTATAATAAATACATTCATCAAAACAGCAGGATATAAAAATCAATGCCCATAAATAAACACCTTGCTACATATCAGTAATTAATCCATTGACAGAGAAATAAAGAACACTACCACATTCCCAATCACCTAAAAATACTTGGAAATCAATCTAACAAGAGGTGAAAATTCTCTAACAATGAAAACTACAGAACACTAAAGAAAGAGGGAAAAACTAACTTAGAAGATGGAAAGACCTCCCATGTTCCTGGATAGGCAGAATTAATATTGTCCAAATGGCAATACAACCAAAAGCATTATACAAATTTCATGCAATTCCTACTAAAAATCCCCAACGTTGTTCTTTACAGCACTAGAAAAAGTGATTATGAAATTATTTGGAAAATAAGAGACCCAGAATAGCTAAATCAATCCTTAGCAAGAAAAGTGAAGCAGGGAGCATCACAATACCAGATCTCAAACTATACTACAGAACCATAGTATTTAAAAAGACATGGTATTGTCACCACAAAAGGCATATAGACCAATTGTACAGAACAGAAGACACAGAGACAAACCCACAGAAAAATAGGTAGCACATGTTAGTAAAGGCACCAAAAATATTCACTGAGTAACAAATGGTGCTGGTAAAACTGGAAAGCCACATGTAACAAAATAAAATTAAACCCTCATCTCTCACCCTGCATTAAACTAAACTCACTGTGGATCAAACATTTTGGTGCTGCGACAAAGACCCTGGGACTACTAGAAGAAAAAGTAGATCCAAATCTTCACCATGTCAGTCAAGGATCTGATTTTTAAAAAGACCCCTAAAGCACAAGAAGTTAAATCAAGAATCAATAAATGGGATGGTCTCCATCTAAATACTTCTTTTCAGCAAAAGTAACAATCGATAATATGAAGAGAGTGCCTACAGATTAAGAGAAAGTCTTTACCATATGCACTTTGGAAAA
This sequence comes from Sciurus carolinensis, assembly GCF_902686445.1. Classification (NCBI taxonomy): domain Eukaryota; kingdom Metazoa; phylum Chordata; class Mammalia; order Rodentia; family Sciuridae; genus Sciurus; species Sciurus carolinensis. The sequence goes on along the minus strand of NW_025920198.1, from coordinate 743,045 downwards.
AGCATTAATCTCTAGACTATTTAAAGAACTAAAACACTTAACACCAAAATAAACAAATAACCCTAACAATTAATGGACTAAGGAACTGAACAGACACTTCACAGAAGATATACAATAATTCAAAATATATATGAAAAAATGTTCAATATCTCTAGCAATTAGAAAAAATGCAAATAAAAATTACTCTAAGATTGTATCTCACTCCAATCAGATTGGCAATTATCAATAATTCAAGCAACAATAAATGTCAAGGATGTGAGGAAAAAGGCACACTCATCCACTGATTGTGGTAATGCAAATTGGTGCAACCATTATGAAAAGCATTATGGAGATTCCTCAGAAAATTTGGAATGTAATGACCATTTGACCCATCAATTCCACTCCTCTGTTTATACCCAAAAGACTTACAGTGCCACAACCATACCAATGTTTATAGCAGGGAGCATCACAATACCAATTCACAACAGGTAAATTATGGAAACAATCTATATGCCATTCAACAGATGGATGGATAAAGAAAATATGGTATACAGAGAGCATGCCATGGGATATTACTCAGCTTTAATGAAGAATAAATTCTGATATTTGCTGGTGAATAGACAGAGTTAGAAAATATGCTAAGTGAAATAAACTAAACTCCAAAAAAACCAAAGTCCAAATGTTTTCTGTTACGTGGATGCTAATTCACAATAAGTGGGAGGGGGCAAAAGGGAAGAATAAAATCACTTTCTATTAGTTAGAGGGGCACAAAGGTAGGGGGATTTTTATTTGGGTGGAATAATAGTAGAGCAAAACAATCATTATTACCTCATTTACAAATATGACTGCACGAATGATGTGATACTACAATATGTATAATAAGAAAAATGAGAGGCTGCACTTAATTTGTGTATGATATTTCAAAATGTGTAAATGAATTCTGTCATGTATAACTAATAAAGTAAAAAGTATCTGGTTTATTGCAAAAAATTAAATTAATTAATAAAATAAAATATTAAAAATTATACTTCTGGGGGCTGGGGATATAGCTCAGTTGGTAGAGTGTTTGCCTTGGAAGCACAAGGCCCTGGGTTAAAATTCCCAGCACCACAAAAAAAAAAAAAAGAAATTATACTTCAGGAAAAAAAAATTAGTTCCTCTATATGTCTCCAGTTTTATCTCCACAACTGGTTTTATACCTTCTTTTGTGCCCCTGACAAAGAATTGCTTGTATTTCCTCTGTGCATTGTATTTTTCTCTGCTTGAAATGCTAACTCCACTTCTCATCTACCTCTTCAAGTTTTTTAACTTGGTATTACATATATTTATAATTTATATATATTTTTTTCTCCAGGAATCATTCAGTGACTTTCAGTCTTTCTTTGACTGGTACTCCTCATGGAGTTGGGGTGTTTGCTTTTAGTTCACTACCAGACTGCTTACTAGAAGCACTGACCATGTTCTGCTTAACAGTTTTACTTTCATCAAGTGCCTTACCTTCTGAAATGTCCTAGGTATGCTGTTAGATATTTATTGTATTATGAAAACTACATTGGGGACAAATCCCACGGGGTATTTGGATGTTCATTTCATGATTATAGTGAAGCCACTACAAGTTTAAGAGTAGAGGAGTCATATTATTTGAATTGTCATTTAAAAGAATAGCTGTGTTCAAAAATAAAGTTTTATAAAGGAAAGAAGTTAAGCTTGGGTTTGAAAAGGTTTTATTGTTTTTAATTTTTTCTTTTACTTGAATATTTTTAATTAAGCAATTGAAAATGCATTTGTGGGTGGATTAGTAGTCTGAAAATTAGATGAGAAAATGTGCTGATGATAGAGATTTGGAAGTCACCAGTTTATGAATGGTGATGTGGAAAAGTTTATTTTATGAGAAATTGGAATGAGTCAAGTAGAGGTATGAGGAAAATTCCTATAGCATGCCAACATGAGAAAAGTTGGGAGGAGCAATCAGGAGTAGGAGGAGAAGCAGATGTTCTTGTACTGGACCATACAGAAAAGACATTGCATATGGAGGCATATTCTATTTGAAAGCATTTATTCTGTGGAGCGTATGTGCCCCTTAAGGGAGATTGGAATGTTCCACATTCTATTTTGTTCAACATGGCAGTCAGTGTGTCTGTTGTGTCTCTCACAATGGCTAGTGTGACTTTGGACTGAGATTTTTAAATTTAACTGATTTTTATTAATTTAAATTTATATTTAAGCTATATTTATGGCCAGTTGAATTGCACAGCTTTGGAGTTACCACCATATATGAGGTTGTGATTTTCAATTTGGAAAGACACCATTTTTAGAGGAAAATGGTTGTGAAATTTTAGTGGATACTGAAGTGAATGAAATTCAACAGTTTAGAAAAGTGAGAATTGGCTAAAAACCCTGAAAAAGTTGTCTTTGAATAAAAAAAGTAAGATTATATTGTAAAGGGTAAGATGAAGGGCCAAAATACAGAGGGCTGAGAATGTAGCAGGGTGTTGAAACAATTAATTCAGTTTGTCCCTTGGAAAGCCTCACATGGCAGGAGGATTTGGGTTGACCTCTGAATGTGATTGGGGCTATAAATTTCTTACATTAGGTTTAGGGTTAGCATGTTTTTACTTACTTCAAGGTAGGAGAGGTTTGGAGGAGCTGCAATAATAGTTGGAGTACTCACATTCCTGTGGTTTATGTGAGCTGAAGGACACTGGGCAATTTTTACCTGTTAGTTTCTATGATCTTCATCTGAAAACAGAGATTGGGAGTGAGAATCAGTAGGCTGTGATTTACTTTCCTCACTATAAATGGAAATTAAAATAATATTTATTACTTCACATAATTTTGGTTTTAAAGTTTTAATACACTTTATGTTCTTTAAAACTCAAGTAAGAACTTGACTGTATGCTTATGTGGTGGGTATGGATATGTACAGCACCTCCAACTTTTGCTCAGTTCTCCCATGATCCTAAAACCTCTCTAAAAGTAGCCTATTAGAAAAACTGGAAAGTGATACATAAGCTTTAATTATAGGGAGGTGGTGTGGTTTATATGAGTGTCTCAGACTTGGAGGGACAGAAATTTGACTTTTTTAGTCTCATATCTAGCTGCAGAGTACTAACTACCTCTTTCTGTTATGGGCAAAATAAGATCCCTTTCTAAATTAAATGCAAGCAAAAGTCCTTTTTGTACTGTTGGTCTCTATATTGATATTTTCCTAGTTGAGGTTTGACTGTGTTGAAAGGTTGAGGCTACATTTTTGAAGTAGTTGTATCTTCTTATAATGATTTTTTATAAAGAGCTAAGTATTTATTCTTGATTATGAGACCATATCATATTTAAATTCAATTTTATTAGGAGAGGTTTTCAATCCTCATGATGGCAGAATGGGGCTATTTGAAAGCAAGGTAGGAACTTGTGATGAGTGGCTATATAAATTAGAAAACCCATTGGGTTCCCCAAATTTTATTTTCTGCTTCCTCTCAGAAGGTATAGCACTAGGGACTTTGAAAGATTAACTTACCATTAATCACTCAAAAGCACTAGGATATATGTTTTTATAATAAAAGAGCAAGTAACTGGTGTTTTAACAGAAAAGAGTTGTCTAGTAATAAATATGTTGAAAAGAATTTTTTTAAGTCATCTTGATAAACTTCAGGTAAGTTGCAATATAAGGTTATAAAGGTGGGGGCAGGGAGAAATTTAATATAATGCTTTGTTTTCTTACTTTCACACAAATTCACAATGACATTTGGGGACTTTAAATTAAAAGGGCATGATGATGGATAGCTATGAGCCAGTTTGCTTTACTGAGAGAAGACTATAGACTGCACCTCTAATTTTGTCTGCTCCATTGTAAATGAATAATTTTACTGGGAACTTGAGAGAACTAGAAAAAATCTATAGGTGACTAATCACAAAATATACCACTCCTTTTACCAAACCAATTCAGAAATGTATGTCCTATTGGCAGATCATATATATTTTTATATGAGGGATAGTGCTTTTCATTTCTAATTTTCTTTCTCTTTTACTTTTTAGTTTACAAAAGAGTTCACCAAACACTAAGGAAACTCAAGCTTAACTGCAGAAAAAAAAGGCAAAGATAAATGAGCTTCAAGTATAGTTACAAGCTTTTAAATCTCACATATAATGCCATCCTGGGTGGTTTTGGTATGGAAACCAGACCAGGAGGACAAAAGTAATGTTATATCTTCATAGCATCAAAATATTTGAATTGGAATTTCAGTTATATGTTTTTATAGTATTGTTTGTATGCATTTCTGTTCTTTATTTTCCTTTTAATTTTTTTTTATATTTTTCCTACTCATAGTTTTAGGAATATGTAATTTTTAGGAATTACCCAGCTTTCTTGTGCATTATATTGTTTTGTTTCTAATGTCACATACTTCCTAAGTAATGTTTTGTAACTAAGTATAAAAGATAAGAAATTATTTTGCTCTTAGATTTGTCATTCATCACTGATCTTCACCCTATCACAGGAAATAATTGCTCAATCTATTTATTTTTCAACATCTTCAGCCTATGGTAATCTTTCAGTTAAAGATAATCTCTAGCTCAATGAGACATTTCTGATAATGACTCAATTTCCAAAAATAAACAAATTTAAAACATGACAAAGACGAGAGAAAATCTGGATTATAAAGAAAAGAGTTCACATACATGCTTTACATTTAAAACACGAGATAGGAAGACACACATCATTTGCATGTTTTGTATGGATGAAAGCAAAGGGACAGAATATTCAGAGTTAACTGTCTTCGTGGAGGTTTACATACAGTATGATGAGCAACTAAGTGTAGTTTAACTATTTTTTAAATCCTGATTTATGGTTATGTTGAAAGAGTCTCAGTATACTATTTTTTATATTATTGGACTTTTTTCCTTTTAAATACTTAATGAATAGTTTTGTTGCAAGGGTTGTGTGAAGATACCTTAGGAGATAGCAATCTAATGGATTTTAACTTTTTAAAATAAAATTGAATACTGTTTACAGAAGAATTATTATAATTGATTTCTCTTTATTTCTACAAGGAGAAAGTATCACATTTCACAGAACTTTTTCATGTTATGGAATAATACCTTTCACATTTTAAAAAAATTATTTCTTTTGCTTGTAGGCAATTACTAAAATATATATGACATTTTCCATGGCCTTGACTAATATAAATTTAATAATTTTCTTTTTCATTTTCCCAGTTGATGGATTACTTGTAAATCTAGCCTGGAAATTTTCAGTTTAAAAAACATGTATCCATTATCTTTGGATAAATTATTTTTGCTTGATACTTTTGTATAAAATGGGAATAAATTCATGTTTTGAAGCAAATCATGGAATCTCCTGAGTTATATTAAATGCAATAATGATCTGTGTTTATGGCTATTGTTGAAAGTCTGAAATTAAACAGACACATTATTCATTTTTTGAAAAACAACTAACAGATTCTTTCTTTGAATATTTGTTTGTAGATCTCATTCATTCACCTTAAGACTCTTTGATCAATTTCTCTCTCTCTAGTTAGATTGAATGAAGTGGTGATTTACCACTGTGCTACATCTCCAGATCCTCTTTGTTTTTACTTTTTATTTTTAGACAACTTGTCACTAAGCTGCTGAGATTGCCTTTAAACTTGTGATCCTCCAGACTTAGCCTATTGGGTTGCTGGGATTAGCAGAATGTGCTATTGTATCCAGTCTGATATTTTTTTTTAAGCAAAGCTTCACAAAATGTGCTCTTTTATCTGTGATTTCCCTATTTGTTCCTTTAGTCACTTAACAAAATACCAAACACTATTAGTCATTGGGACTATAGATCTGAGTCAGATAGTTACTGTGTTAGTGTCTGGCCTCCTGATTCATATATTCAAATGAATTTTACTTTGTCATGAACTGATCTACAGCACAGATTCAGCTGTATCTTTAAAATAGTAGGGAACTAACTATAAATGCACTATGATCAGTGTCCTCATAATTTATCTGCATTTGTAAAAGTGCTCTGAGAAAGCATGTCAAACCAAACTATGGTGCCATTATGAACATCAGAACTTTTGATGCTGATCAGATAAAATATCTAAATATTTTTTCCATATCTGAGTGCTCAAGAAACCCAGAATAAAAAGGAATGAACCACAAAGCTACAGAGACACAGATGCATACTACCTATTCTGCTGCAAGATGCAACAAACCTGACTGAAGAGACAACATGCTGTATGACCCACCTTTGTTGACATTCTAGAAAAGGCAAAATTATGGTCAGAAGAGGAGGTGCACAGTATGAGGCTCAGGAGGGTCCTGAGTGTAGGAGCATATGTCCACATGGAGTTTGGGGTAAACACCCTCCCTGTGCTTGGTTGTGTTCAGACACTCCTTGACCAGTTCTTGTACAGACATTTGTGGAGACTTAATCTTTTAGGCCTTATGGATATTAATTCATACTCCAGTTTCTTTCCCCAATTTAGGTAGGGAACAAAAAATTGCAAGATTTTATTCAGGACTTGGTTCGCCTCAAAAACATCCTCAATTCTGATGCTGCTGTAGAGACCTAACAAGAGTCCTTATTAGAGCAAAGACCTTCTTATCATCCCAAATATTCTACAAGATATAGGGACCCCATGCTAGCTATCACAGTCAGCAATCTACTGTTAGCATTAAAGATATACTTACCACCATTATTGCTTTCTAAATATGAGGATTTGAGGAACTCTGCACCAGGAACTGGGGTTAAACACCAAATTTGTTTGTTTTTATTATTTTATATCATGTAATCTGGAGCAATAATGAGTACATTTCTCATAAAGGAAAAATGAATTAATTGGATGGCAGAAGCTATGACCCTGATCTCTCAGTGTTGAGATAAGGAATTACAGATCAATCAAAGATAAAGTCAGAGTGATCCTCGGCATAATGGATCAGAATCCAGGGACTGCATATCAGTATTTTATCATGTTTAACTTCATATATGCATGGATCATTCCACCTAAACACTGTTACAATTGGGTGGAGCTTGTGGATGATAACACACTTATACGCATGTTTGCATTTTCAGTATTGTTTGAGGGTCAAGATGCAATGGGTATATTCAGCTGTCAAAAAAGATATTAATATCACTCTCTAGATGCTCTACTATGGGTTCCATAATACAATTACAGTTCACAGGACAGCTAGTATATCAGTTTTGGATCCTGCAATATGGATATTACATTATGATCAAAAACTTAGGGCAGATATTATATTAGCTTGAGATGCTTTATTGTTAATAATATTTTTGTATAAATGACTACAGGTTAGCTATTATATTTGTTATGGATGCTATAGCACACATCTTTCATCAATATCCAAGGTATATGGAAGCTATTATTTTAAGACTAAATGCTCAGATGTTGGGGACAGAAAAAAAAATTAAATTCTGAACTATGAATAATGTACTAGTATTAAAACCTCAGGAAAATTATATTAGTTGTACTTGCTATAGTATGAATGTTACATCAATATTAAAGGACACAGGGCAGCTATCACATCAGTTTGAGATGTTATAGTATAGATATCACATTAGTGTTTAAAGACACAGGTAAATATTTATGTCACATTTAGAAGCTCAATATGCATATTGTGTTTGGATTAAAATCAATATGGTAATTAATGCATCGATTGTAATACTATCTCATCAATGTCTTATTAGTTTAATGGCTACAGTGCACATATTTTATTAGCTTAAGGTTGTATATTATAAATATTATGCTAACATTAAATGCTACAGAGCACCTGTTTACTAGTTTTAGATATTATATTGAGTATTAAATAAATATTAAAATTTGCAAGGATGTTTCTATATTGGTTTTGGGATTTATGTAAATGATGCTATATAGTAAGATTAAAGGTCACAGGATATATATTTCATTGGTTTTAGAAACCATAATATGGATGTCATATTCATATTTATAGGTACATGGATATAGTATATTAGTTTTAGATGCTAGGCTAGGAATAACACATTAGATTTAAAGGCTATAGCATATCTTCTATACTTATAGTTGATACTATAGTTAGGATACCATATTTGAGTCTTCTGAATGGTTCTTATATCCATTTGTGATGTTGTAATAGGTGAATTACATTAATATTAAAGGGAAAATAACAGCTCTTTATCAGTTTTCCATGCCCTTGTATGAATATATCAATTATATTCTGTTACATTTGGTGGCCATATTACAGATATTGTATTAATCTTGAAGTCTACAGGGTAGCTATTATATATGTTTATATGTCCACTATGAATATTATAGTCATATTTAAGGGACAATGGAATCTACTGCATTAGTTTAACATGACACAGTAAGAAGATTTCTTTATTATTAAAGACCATATAACATCAACTATTTTTAAAGGGCTCAAGTTTTTCATATTCATATAAGAGTCCCAGGACTGATAGTTATTTTTTAGATTTAGATTTTATAGAATGGAAAGCATATTATGAATGACCAGAAGGCAGCAATTATAGCAGTTTTTTATGCTATACTATAAATACAGTATTAGTATTGAAAGACCACAGGACAGTTTCTATATTAGTTTAAGATGTCACATTTTCCATATTATATAAATTTGAAAGGAATCAGGGAAACTATAAATTTTGGAGACAAAATAATTAATAGTAGGTTCATATTAAAAGTCACAGGCATCTACTATAATGGTTATAAATGCAAAATATAGATATTATGTTAATAGGAAAGGCCACAGGGCATACTAAGGATATTGTGAGAAATGTAGTTTCTGTGGTGTGTGCATCTTCTATGACCTTAGTACCCTGTATGATAAGAGTACCTCCAACAATCTGGGTAGCACATAAAGCATGATTAGTTGCCTTGGACCACACAATCATTAGCCTCATTGACGTGAACAGATTCTATGACCTCTGTTGCTTCTATGACCTGTGTATCTGTGGCCTGAGAATGCTCTCTGACAAGTTTAGATTGCATATTATAAGTAGGATCCATGACCTACATAAATCTATGACTTTTATATTTACATGAATTTTGCCATATCTATGGCCAGCCAATATGATATACTTCACTTTCAATGCCTGAATATTCTAAAGAACATCTATATTACCTATACCTTCAGGAATCATTATGACCTGTGTAGTCTCTATGATGTGTATATAAATTCTAAAAAATGCATAGTCACTATGTCCTCAGTAGCCTTTAAGAATAAAAGAGTCCCTGTTTCCCATGAAGTTTGAATGACCCAAGTGTTTTATAACTTTTTTAGTGTCTTTGATCTGAGTATCTCCTATGACCTACCTATTATCTATAACATTAATATCTTCTAATTTCTGCATACAACCTATGACTTGTGTAGAGGCTTTGTTCTGAGTAATTTAAATAACCTTAGCATCCCCTATGATCCACATAACCTCTATGACCTGAATAGCCTCTATGAACTTATCATCCTACAGGAATTGAGTAGCCTTTGTGACCAACCTAGCACCAATGACTTGTGTATCTGCAAAGACCTACATTGCCTGTATGACCTCATAGCATCTGTGGCATAAGAAGTCTCTATGACTTATATAACCTTTATGGCCTGAGTAGCCTGAATGAACTGATCAACCCTAATACTTAGTAATCAGTAGAACCTGTGTAGCTTTATGACTGAATGTCTTATGTGAACTGCATAGCCATATGGTCTATATTATCTGCATGTCCTCTATAGACTAGATAGCCCTAATACTTGCAAAACTTTATTTCAGTAGCCACAAAGGCCTACCTAGCCTCCATGACCAAGTAGACACTATGACCTATCTAGATTCCATGGCCAGTGTAGAATTTATGGACTGGATATCCTAAATTAATTTAGTAATCCATTTGACCTGTGCAAACTATGTGATCCTTGTATTCTCTATGACTGTTGTTATGGTTTAAATATGAGGGGTCACCCAAAATATCATGTATGAGAAAATATAAGAATATTTAGATATAAATTGATTGTATTATGAGATCCTTAAACCAATCTGTGTATTAATCCACATAGGGATTAGCTGAATGATAACTATACATTGGTAAGGTGTGACTGGAGAAGGTGGCTTATTAGGGTATATGTTTGGTTAGCTGAGCTTAATCTCTTTTTTTATATGATACATTGTGTCTCTTATATCCACCATACTCTTCTGCTGTGATGTTCAACCTCAATTCAAGAACTGAGGAATGAAGCCTGATGTGTGTGAACTGAGACCTCAGAAACCATGAACCCACAAATAAACTTTTCCACCTCTATTTTTTTATCAGATCTTTTAATCAAAGCAGAAAAAAGCTGACTAAAACAACTGTGTAACTTACATGTCCTGAATATTCTCTGCATATCTGTATGGCCTACCCATTTAGTAGTCTCCATGACCTTAGTAATCAATATAGAATTCACAGCCTTGATGATCACAATAGCCTCTATGATCTGAGTAGCTTCTATTATCAGTTCAGTATTTATGGCCTGAATAGTTTCTATTACCTGGGTCCCCATTATGAACTGAGTAGAATTTATGACAAGAGCAGCCTAAACCTCCTATTACCTGAGTAACCTCTGTGGCCTGAGAAGCCTCCATGGCCTGTGCAGCCTCTGTCTTTTGCACCACCTCTATCGCTGATTACCCACTTTGACCTAAGTATAATCAATGACCTGCTTAGTCTCTAGGATCTGAGTAGCCCCAATTACCTCTGTAGTGACTAATGATTGAGTACCTTCCGCTGCCCACACACCCCCTAAAACTAAGTGGAAAAGGTGAACTGCTTAGCCTTTATGACCTGTGAAACCACTGACTTTGAGCATTCTAAACCTGAGGACAGTCTTATGGCCTGGAGAGCCTCTATCAGTTATGTAGACTCTATGACTTGCATACCCCTTATGACCTGACAAGCATCTAAACTTATGTAGCCACTGTAACCTGTGTCTGTTTTATATCATGTTTAGTCAAAATAACCTTCGTATCTTTTGTGACCTGCATAGACTTAATGGCCTGAGTAGCCTAAATTATCTTAAGGTCTGCTCTTACCTCAGTAACCACTATTATTTTCACATTCTGCATGGCCTGAGGAGACTTGGTATACTGAATAATCTCTTAACTTTCATTTTGTTTATCACCTGAGTAACTGCTAAATTTGCAAGGCCTAAATGTATGTCTTTAATAACCTAAATGATCTTAATAGCCCCTATGATCTGCTTAGACTCTATGACCTGTATATCTTCCATCAACTTAGTAGTGTACATGACTATGACCTGAGTAACTTCTCTTGATTGCATACACCCTATGACCTGAGAAGCACCTATGATCTATGTAGTCTTAATGTCATATTTTGCCTGAATCACCTGTATAGGCTCTAAGGCCTGAATAGCCTCTATGAACTTTGAAGTTTTTGTAACTGACATGGTCTTTATGCTCCAGAGATAATTGTGCTGTAAGTATCCTCCAGGACCCATGTGGCTTCTAAGATCAAATAGTCTCTATGACTTGCATAGTACTTGTGGACTAAAATGCCTTTCTCTCTCTTTGTTTTTCTTACCTCTATGAATTGAGTAGACAGTATGAACTGAGTGGCCTCTATGACCAGTATAACCTCTATGACTTTGAAGTCAGTAAATCTGTATAGATTCTATAGTCTGGAGAGCCACAAGGATCTGTATAGCCTCTATGACCTGATTAGCCTCTACGGCTGTGAAAACACTGAAACCTCTGTCACCTTTATGATCTGAATAACCTAAATGACTTCTGTATTCTATGATCTCAGTAGTCACTATGACCTATGTAGCCTTTGTGGTCACAATAGACACTCTGTGTTGTGTAGCTTAAATGGTGTTAGTAGTCTCTATGATCTGTGACTTCTGTGGCTCAAGTAGCCTAAATAACCTTAGTAGTTTGTAAGGCTTGTGAAGTCTCTATGGCCCAGGTAGACTCAATGACTTGAGTTAACTCTCCCATCTGTCAATTCTTTGTGATATTAATAGTTCCTATGACCTATGAAGCCTTTATTCCCTGAGTATCTCCTCTGACCTGAATAATATTTAATACCTTTATAGCCTAAATTACTTCAATAGTCTCTATAACCTCAGTAGTCACTAATATTTTCACTGCCAGTATGGATTAATTTGCCTCTCTGAACTGTGTAGCCTCTGTGGAATGTACATCCTATATCATCTAAAGAGTCTATATGACCAAATTAGCCTTACAGTAAAAGGAGCCTGTATTTCCTGCCTAGCCTATATGGCCTTATTAACTTAAATGGCCTTAGTAATTCCAATGACCATGCAGACTCTATGACCTTTGTAGGATCTACATCCTAAGTAAACTCTATGTCCTGTCTAGACTCTAAGACCTGAGTACCCTCTGTGATTTTTCTGGCCTATGTGTCCAATGTAACTTCTAAAAATCTCATAGACATTACCATCTTCATATGCTTTATGGCCCAGGTTACTGGATGACCTAAAAAGAAACCATGCCCAGTAACTCCATGTCTGGAGTAGCCTCTATTGACCTGTGTAGTCTTTATGGCCTAAGTAACCCAAATAATTTTAGTACCCCCTATGACAATTGAAATCTCCATTATCTGCATAGCTTTTATTTCTTTTATTACCTCTATGAACTCTCCAAGTTTTATGGACTCAAAAGCCTAAATAAAATTAGTACCTCTGAAGTTTTGCATAGGCTCTATGGCATGAGTTGCCTCTATGACCTGAATTTCCTGTATTTTGTACAAAACCTCTATGCCATGATAAGTGTTTATGGCCTCTTTAGTTTTTATGACCCACATGGCATCTAAGCCCTGAATAGCCTCAATCAATCATCTGTGCAATCTCTATAACCTGCATAAACTTAATGGCCTGAGTAGTCTAAATGATCACAGTATCTAATCTGACCTCTGTAGCTACTACAGTTTTTGTAATTACTATGGAATTAATAGCCTCTATGCCCTCTGTAGCCTTTTTGGCCTTTGAATCATATGTTACCTGAGTAACCTGTATGTTTTGACTAGCCTTTATAATTGGAGTAGCCTAAATTATCTTCCTCACCTGTGTGGGCTTATTACCCTTAATGACCATAGTAGCCCCTATACCTGCATAGTTATTATTATCTGTATAACTTCTCTGATCTCAGTAGCTTCTATGCCTTGTGTACCCTCTGTCCTAGTCAGCTTTTTTTGCTACTGTGACTAAATGATCTGACCATCACGATTGTAGAAGAAAAACTGTTATTTGATCACTCACAGTTACAGAGATCTTAACCCATATAAGGCTAGCTCCATTCCTTGAAGCTCAAGATGAGGCTGAACATCATGGAAGAAGAGGGTGGTAGAGAAGATCAGCTCCCATCATCAGGAAGCAGAGAGAGAGAAAGTGGGGGACTCCACTCTCCAGATACAAAATATATACTCCATAGTCATGCCCCCAATGAACCACTCCCTCCAGCCATACATTACCTGCTTCCAGTGACCACTCAGTTAATCCCATCTGGGATTTTTTCACTGATTGTGTTGGCTCCCACACCCAATAATTTCTCCTTTGAACCTTATTGCACTGTCTCACATGAGAACTTTTGGGGGAAACCTCACATTCAAACCATAACACCCTCTTTGACTTATGTAGCCTCTATAATGAGTTTAGCCTCTGTGACCTACATAGCCCATATTTTCAGAGTAGCCCTATTATATGCAGAACCACTATGGCCAGCATAACATCTGTGACCTGCTAGCCTTTATCAACTACAGAGGTATTATAGCATGAGTCATCTCTATTATCTGCATATTCCCTATGACCTGTGCATTACCTGCATCCTAAATAGCTTCTATGGCCTGAGTATCTTCTCTGGCCTGTGTAGTGTCTAAGAACTGAGAAGAGTTTATGACTTGGGTTTGTTTTAGAACTGGTGTAGCCTCTGTGTCCTTTGAAGACTCTATGGCCTGAATAGATACTATAGCCTTCATAGGATCTATTTCATAAGAAGAAATTTTTCTGCATATCCTGTATGACCTTATTGGTGTATATCCTCCATGACCTGCATGGCTTTTTTAACCCGAGTAGCCTAAATGATAGTCCTAGCCTGTAGGGATTTATTAGATTAAATTCTCTTAACAGTCCCTATAATTTTGAACCTTCTATGACCTGCATTTCCTCTATGACCTGAAAATCCTCGAATACCTGCATAACTTTTATGATGAAAATAACCTCTATGACATTGTGCAGCTTCTGTGATCTCCCTAGGCTGTATGTCCTGTATAGCCTTGAAGACCTGAATAGACAGTAAGACCTGGGTAGGATCAAAATGCTCAGTGACCTCTATGGTTTGTATAGCCTTTATTTTGCAGATACTTTTTTCTGCATAGACTCCATGACCTTCATAGACTTTATGGATAATAGGGTTTACTGTTTGATGTGAGTATCCTCTATGATTTAGGTGTCTCCTTGGCTTAAGTAGCACTTATTATTTGTTTAAACTCTATGACTCAAGTAACTTCAATGACATGCATAGCTTCTATTACTATTGAAGCCCCTATCACTGGTATAACATCTATGATTTCCAAAGTCAATATGGTCAGTATAGGTTCTATAATTGAAGTAGCATCTATGACCCACATAGACCCTATGACCTGCATAGCCTCTGTGTACTGTATAGTTCCATGACCTGTGTTGTCTTTATGGTTTGAGTAGCCTAAATGACCTCTTTACCCACCATGATCTCCAGAACCACTTTGAACTGTGTTGCTTCTATATCTAAAAAGACACTTTAACTGACCTTGCCTCTATTACCTGTGTAATCTAAATCAACTTAATAAACTTGATCACATTTTTTCTGTGCATTCTGTGTAGCCTTCATAGTTTCTGTATAAAGTATATACTCTTATGTACTGAAAGGTCTAACTCAACTTATTAAAACCTGTTATCTGCATACCCTCAAAGGATGGAGTAGCCTCTATGTCCTGAAAGGCCTCTTTGACCTGTGCAGATTCTAGACCTATGCATATCTGTGTCCCGAATTACCCATATAACCAGCCTATACACTATTAACTGAGTAACCCAAGTATTCTGCATATCTTCAATGGACTAAAAAGAGTTTTACACCTGTGTAGCCTGTATGAGTTGTGTAGCCTCTATGACTCAAATATCTATTATGACCAGAGTATCTTCCTTGACCTCTATAGGGTCTATGACCTGAGTAGCACTTATGACCTATATAAATAAGATGGCTTGAGTAATATTTATGCCTGGGTAGTCTCTGATCTGAGTAGATTGAGTAGGCTGTGTCATCAGTATAAACTCCAGGATTTTTTAAAGTCTCTATAGCCTATGTAGCTTCTATGCTCTGAGAGCCCTCTGTGGCCTATGTACCTTGTATGACCTGAGTAGCCTCTATGATCTAGAAGCCCTCCTTAGCCTGAATAGCCCCATGATATGAGTAAGCTTTTGTAACTGAGTACCCACAACTTCTATGGCATGCATAACATACATGGCTTGTACAACTTCTATTTCTGGAATAGTCTGTCTGGTGTAAGTAGACTCTATTTTCTGCATAACAGGTATGAATTGAATGTCTTACATGATTTTCATATATTCTATGACTTAAGTAGTTTATCTGGCATGAGTGGGTCCTATGAATTATGTAGCATCTTTGGGCTGAGAAGAATTAGCTTGTTTATCCTTTATGTGCTGAGTAGTCCCTATGACAAGTATAACCACTATTAACTCATGCCTCTAAAACTTGTATGGAATGTGTATCATCTATGACCTATATTTCTTCCATGACCCACACAGCCTATATGCCCTGGGCAACTATCATTACCTATATCACCTTTGGATGGAATATCCTCTATGACTGGCATAGCATCTGTGACTCCTGATGTTTCTATGGCACAAGTTTAGCAGAGTCCTTATTGCCTACATATTCTCCAAGACCTCCAATTCCACAATGGACAAAGTAACCTCTTTAACCTGGGTAACATCTATAAACTATGTGTTTTAAATGGCCTGCATAGACATTATGACCTGAGCAATGTCTAGGATAAATGTATCTCTATGCGCTGTTTAGCCTATTTGTTGTGTGTGGTCTCTATGACCTTAGAGTCAGGGCCATAGCTTCTATGTCCTGATGTCCCTGTCCTCTATGAACTACTTAGCCATAGTGGCTGGGTAGCCTCTATGACCAGGGTAGCCTTCATGATCTTTGTAACATATATTACCTGCCTATCTGCAATGACCTGCATAGCCTCTATGATCTGTGTAGTCATTGTGGCTTTCATAGAATCTATACCTGAGTAACCTGTAGGACATGAATAGTCCATATAGCCTGCTTTTAATCTATGGCTTTATTAGCCTCTATGGCCTGCACATTCTCTATGAATCTCATAGTATTTATGGTCTAAAAAGTTCAATTACTGCAGTATGCACTATGAATTTTCAGATTTTATGCTCAGAGTATTCTCTGGGAACTGTGTGGTCTCTATGACCTTAGTACTCTCTATGACCTGCATAGACTTTATATCCTGTGTCGCTTCTTATAACCATGGAAGGTGCTATGTCCTCTGTACCCTAGGTGGACTGAGTAGTCCAAATTACTTCTTAGCCTCTATGACCTTAGTAGACTAAATGACCTTAGTACATTTTATAAACTCAATAGCCTCTGTGATCCGCAGAGCCTATGTTCTTAAGTAGCCCTTATGAGAAGTGTAGCCTTTATGACCTATGTAACCTTTATTGTTTGAGTAGCCTAAATGACCTGCAAGTTTCTATGACTTTATTGGACTATATGACCTTATTGGTCTATATGACTTTAGCCTCTATTAACTGACTAGCCTATATTAACTATAAAAACTCTGTGTCAAAAATCCTGTATGCCCTCTGTAGCTCTATGGGATTAGTAGATGATATGATCTCTGTATCATCTTTGGCTTATATATTTTTTTGACCATGAAGATTTTTATGGCCAGTATATCCTCTCTGGTCTGTGTAGCTTCACTTCAATACATCACTTCTATTGCCCATGTACCTTCTGTGACCTGAGTAGACTCTATAAATAGTGCAACCTCTATGACCTGCACAGAATCTATGGAATAAATAAATTCTATTGCCTGCACAATCTCTATGACCTGTGTATTTCTTCTAACCTGTGTAACCTATTTGGCATCAGTATTCTCTAGAATAACAGTATCTACTATGACCTTTGATGTCATGGTGGCCTGTATAGCCACCATTAACTGCATAGACTCTATGAACTATGTAGCCTTTATGGCCTGAGTATTCTTCATGGCCTGCAGAGTCTCTATTAACTGCATAATCTCTATGGCCTGATTAGCCTCAAGTACCTATGTAGTCTCTTTTGCTTGAATAACCATATGTACTAAGTACTCTGTATGACTATAGTAGACTTCATAATCTTCATAACCTCTGTGACTTCTCATATTCTGTGGCCAAAGTGGGTTCTATGGCCTTGAGTAGCCTAAATAGATTGAGTACCATCTTTGGACTCTATAACCCTTAAGACCAGAGTTGGTTATGTAAACTGTGTAGCCACTGTAACCTGTCTCTCTTCTATCAGCTAAGTAGCATCTATAACCTGTATATGTTTTGTGACATAGTGCCTTTTAACCAGAATACAATCAATTACCTGTGTAGTCATGATGGCCTGAGAAACCTAAATGTAGGATAATGAACTTCATAGTGTGAATGACCTTTTTATCCATATGATTTTTGTAGCCCCTCCAACCTACATAGACTCTATGTTCTTGTAACCTCTATGGCCCAATGTTTTAGTACATAATAAAATGTAATAAAAATAATGAAATCAATGTTTTAGCACATAATAAAGGAGACTAATGAAATTAAAATGCCAGTGGCAGATACCCTGAGACCATTACTGTTCAAACAATGGAGCATGAAATTGTCAGAAGGTGGAGAAAAGTTTATTATTGGAAACACTTTCCTTGGCACTAGGTTGGAGTCAGTATTTTAGGCTCAGGCAGAGTGCTATACCCATTGTTGAGCATTTGAATGATAAATTCAGAGGTTTTGGAGTCTCCATAGTGACCTGTTTGACCTGTATTAACCAAGTATCCTCTATGAACTGAGAAGCATCTATGACATGAAATAAAGAAATCAAATGTATACAAATAGTTAAAGAAGAACTCAAACAATCACTACTAACCAATGATATGGTTCCATATTCGGAAGATCCAAAAACTTCAACCAAAAGTCTTCTGGAACTAATAAACAAATTCAACAAAGTAGAAAGCTATAAAATCAATATCCATAATTTAAATGCATTCCTATACATCAGTAATGAATCCACTGAAAGGGAAATAGCACTACACTGTTAATAATTGTCTCAAAAAATAAAATATTTGGGAATCAATCTGACAAAAGATGTGAAAATTCTCTACAATGAAAACTACAGAACACCAAAAATAAAGAAATTGAA
The DNA here is from genome assembly GCF_902686445.1 of Sciurus carolinensis. Lineage (NCBI taxonomy): Eukaryota > Metazoa > Chordata > Mammalia > Rodentia > Sciuridae > Sciurus > Sciurus carolinensis. The sequence goes on along the minus strand of NW_025920198.1, from coordinate 724,609 downwards.
GATCTTAGAAAATGGAAAGACCTCACGTGCTCCTAGATAGGCAGAATTTATTTGATCTTTCCGTGTTAATCCCATAATTTTTGGAAGTTCTTTCATGGATTTTTACCATCTTCTCTGTGTGATCAACTTTATTTTCAACATTAAATATTTTGTCTTCATTGTCTGAAGTTCTATTTTCCAAATGGTCTAGACTGTGGGTGATATTTTCCATTTAATATATAACTGACTAATTTATAATTAATTTATAGTTGATTGATTCCTTCATTTTTCAAACATTTTTAAGTAATAATATTTCACAGATCCTGTATCCCCTTTATACAATTTCCTGAAGTGATAACGATCAGTAAAATCATCACTTGATACCCGACCAGAAGGCTAATCTGAAAAGTCAAGGCAGAGAATTTTCATGGCCATGAGTCTCCTTTGATCTACCCCTCTATAGTCCACTCAACTTTGGCACTCCCCTACTTCACTAATCCCAAATAACCTGTCATTTGCTTATTTCAATAATGTTCTATAAATGGAACCAACAGCAAGTTCTTTGAGTAGTGACAATGATACATTTCTGAGAGAAATGCTTTGAAAAGAAATTGAGTTCTGTTCACACAATATTTCAGCCTTCCTTGGCACTTTTAGGATAGTTAACTAATTTTAGATTTTTTTTTACTTCCCATACTTCCTTTTAGATGCAGAACCTTTGACAGAAGTAAATAAAAGACAGCATTACAATGAGATAAGCTTTGTAATGCCCAGGAAGCTATAACATGGCACGAGTGATGAAACCCTTTAGTTTGCCCAGGGATCAAGAAAACATTCACTGCTAATTGAGACAATGTAGGACAAACTAGACTGAGCTGGTTACCATATACTCACACACACAACCTCTAGAGGTATTGTCTAAACAGTCTTTCTTTCTTCCACATATCCTTTTTGGTGGTATATGAATACCTAAATACAAGCAGAAATTTCTAATAGAACAGCTTCACAGTAAAGCAAAAGTCCATGAGACCAAGGAGACAAGTCCAAAGCATAAATCCTATTCTTAAACATTTTCTTTAATGAAAAATGTTAAAAGGAAGAAAGGCATGTATGAAACAAGTTTCAGCTCTGTTCTCCACCTTAACTACTACACTTGGAGACAAAAACATGGAAGTTCATTTCTCTGATGTAAGATATTTTATTTTCCTTACAAATCATACAGTAAAAATCAGTATCATTTTACTCAAGACTCAGAGAAGGGTCAAAAGCTTTTAACCCTCTAATAAGTTTTAAAATATTGGAACAACATAATCTAATTATTTAATTATCAAATTAAAATGTCACCTCTGATTATCAAAATCTGAAGTGAAATCAATGATGCTTACACTTGCATCTATGTAGTCACACATAACTTGCTGGTAGATTGCATAGCTTAACATGTTAGCATGAGACACATGTGGAAGACACAGACAACAAAACATTTGTTGTTGCTACTGTGTACTGAGACTGTGAGTGTAGGGCCCTTCCTTCAGCAGTCATCATCACCACATCCTACCTGAGGATCACAAGAAAGATGGTCTGTATCACCAGTACTTTCTCTGTCTGCTAAAACAGGGTCTTGATTTGGATAAACAACATCTAGGAGAGTTGTCACCAAAAATATGTTTTATTTTAAGGTTAATGTGTCAGGCAAGGAAAACAAGCAAGAAATAGTGCCTCTCACTCCCAGTTCCTAACCAAGAAACATACCAGGAATTTTCTATAAATTTGTGATTCTCCTGCCTCAGTCCCCTGACTGACTGGGATTACAGATATATGCCACCATGCCTCACTCTGATAATGGCTTTAAAACCTGCATAAGTTACATCTCATCTCACAGTATTTATTTCAGTACTACTTCATCCATTTATTTCTACATAACCTTATGAAGAATATTGACTCTTGTTCATAAAAGGATTAAGGCAATAATTCTTACACCTATTGATGCTGAGGGTAATCAAATATATATAATGAAATTTTGCTTTCTTAGAGTTGCTTGGACTAACAAGAAATTATTTCCACCATTGGCCCTAACATTTATTATAAATACTCAAAAAAGTAATAATAGAGCATTCCCTCCACTGATCCCCAGGGATACATTCCAAAACCTTCAATGGATATCAGAAAACATGAACACTACCAAACCCCCCACAGTGATTTTTCCTAGTTAGCCTCAGAGTACTGGAGTTAAATCATCCTTCAAGTTTTTTGTCCTGTTACCTCCTTTTTATCACTATCCATATGCTTTTGGGCCATTATTAAGTAAAATAGGCTTATTTGAACACCAACATGTGATATTGAAGCAATCTGATAACACAGAGGTAGCATATACAGTATGGAGACACCAGAAGAAAACATGATTCAGGTCCTTAGAGAGATGGATGATTTCATCGTGAGAGGCTGTCATGTGCCCAAGGCCACAAGCTGTGATGTGTCTTAGGATTTGAACCCAGGCAGTCTGATATCCAAGTTCACATTCTATGCTACCATTTTGATCATTGCCTCTTTTCAATATTTACTTATTATATATTTCTAAAGAGGTTAAATAGAATAGTAAGATAAAAATTGTGATGAATCAGAGACATTTCCCATGAACAATTCAGAAATAGTATTTTTATTTTAAATTTAATCACAAGATGCTATTCAAAAGTTCCATAACTGCCACAATTCTTGATTTCTGCACAAGATCAAGGTATGACTAAACTGTTTTCAGGGCATACAGAATTTATTCAAATTAATAAAGAGTAAAGCCATGGATGTTGTCAAAAGACCATGCACTATATATTACTTCTGTATTAAACATTGAGAATGAACAAATCATTGAAACAAAATTTCATGATTTCTGGAGATAGAGAAGAGATATAAAAAGGGAATGGCTACAAATGGGTACACAGGTTTTCTTTACAGTAAAGGAAAAATTTTTTATATACATTGATGTAGGTGCACAACACTGTGGATAAGCTAATTCCCTAGAATTGGAACTGAACACTTCATCAAGGAATTTCATGGTGGATAGATTAAACTCAATACAGTTTTTATAAAAATAAAAGAGTACATGAGATGAACTGCTCTGAGGCATGTATAGCCCCCTTAATAGATCACATGCCCTAAAGAGTGATCCCTTTTTATTGCTTTTTTATCTGCAGAGACTAGCGTAGGTGTGAGACTTACAAAGTGAATAAAGACTGGATAATGGGGAAGGTCTTTGAAGCAAACACTCAAGTCATTAGAACTAGCTAGGTTTTGGTCAGCTCTGATTACTGAAAAGCATGAAATCACTTTAAACATAATTTCACAGGTATGAAATATGGTAATTCACAAAACTCCCATATCTGTCCCAGCTATTTGAAAATTATACACACATAAATTTCTATGGACAAGCCAATTCACTATCTCTGAACTTAATAAAGGGAGAAAAGAAACTTCCTAGAACTTAGATGTCTACCCTGGGACTGGGCTGAAAGTGGTCTCACAATACCAGAGGCCAGACACAAATTACATTTTGCCACTTTGCCACCCTTGTGGGCAAGTGGAGATAAACCATGTTACAAACATTCAAAAAAATAGCCAGAAGTTCCCATTCAAGGTCTGAGGCTTATCTCAAGATCCACCTCTAATATACTTTGGCTTTAAATCACCTAGTCATTTTCTTTCCCTATCCAGTTATCCACAGCATCTGTTTGATAAGGCTTCCTCTATATTCCTTCATAGTATGCCATGAAGAATGATAGTGGTCATGTAGACAGCTAAGAAACATGACTCCACATCATTTGCATGGGTTGCATGTCTCCCAACCCTGCTTCCAGGTTCCATTCTCCTAAGGAACTGCCAGCCCCATGCAGTCCTTATCAGTGTCCCATCAAACAAAAAGATGTGTTCATGTTAGATAGTCACAATATTGCCATGCACTCACTTCACATGTAAAAAGTGGAATCCCCAAAACAATAAGTTAGGATTTTCTAGAATCAGAAAATGACTGAGAAGAACCACTGAGTCTCAAGGCCACTCTTCTTGCTCTATCCCAGTAGTCTCTCCATAATCATTAATCTCCAACATACTTCCCTTCACTCTGAGACAGTGATGTACCTCATCCACTTCCAAGGACTCTACCTCAGTGGGCACCCACTCTGTATATGAGCTGCCAAGTGCATCAGCTGGTTTCATTGAACTTCGAGTGGCCTATCTTTATCTCCTTAACATACTTGACCCTGCCCATGCTGAGATTATTTTTTTCTTTCCAGTCTATAATCTTCCAGAAGACATGACCATGAAGAGTTCCAAAGGACTGGCAAGGGACACACAACACCTTGAGTTCCAACTATAGCTCTTCTCCTTGATTCCTTTTCCAGGGATGAGAGAACAGCCTCTCCTCACCTTCTTTATGTATGAAAATCAATTTGGTGGCCAATATTTTTTCCCAAACTCCTGGGATAAGGAGAGATAAGACCAGATCACCATGATGCAGTCTTCTAATTGCCAATGCAGACTGAATCGCAGTGATCCCTCACTCTTCCTTAGATGTGACAGGCATTCTGAAGCATTATCAGAACTTGTGCTTAAGACTCATGCCTAGGTATGGATCCAAATACATAAACTTGCAAAGTCTTCAAAATCCATGTTACAACATATTCCTGGCCAGTATCAAAACATATTTGCCTTTAAGGAAATTTGGAGCTTTAAGAGTTAAATTTCATAGATTACATGAGCATAATAAGCTAGTTCTTAAAAGAGTGATGAGTGAACAAATGATGAAATACCCTGTATGTGATGCTGAAAATCCAAACATAAGGTGATAATACACACTCATATTTTATTATGTAATTAACTGCACAAGAAATGCAGAGTTGGGAGGCCTCCCTAATTATGCAGCCAATATTAGAATGGCTTGAGTCTCCCAAGTACATTGTCACTGTGGAAGAAGGGCAGGGGTAGGTGAATGGGGCAAAGTTTCTAACACTCTCTGGAGCTAGGAAGCACTAAGCAATGTATGAAAATTCATTTTGTAAAAAAGCACATAATAATAAAGCTCCGAAACAGATAAGGAGCAGGCGTTGATAAATACTAATGTACATTTATGTGTCTAATTAGATTATAATCAGCAGAAGTGGGCATGGAAATAAAAATACTGCATGATATTTATTTGAAAGTACCTTTTCCAACCTATGATTTTATTCAACAAATAAATACTTGCAGTTATATCTCCAAGAACTTAGGAGGGGAACTATGACTGCTTTAATCTAAGGTAACTCATTATTTCAGGTTTGTTGAGGAGAGATGTCTGACTTGCCCAAGGTCACATAGTTGTCAGGGCTGAGACTGAAGCGTTAGGTTCAGTCTATTTTACTCAACATCACCTTTCCAGAAACCATATGTTATCTCACATATTTACTTATTAATTCAAGAAATACTTATCTTCTTCTTTGATAAAAATTCACTGCTTACTATAGATGATCACAGTGTTAAGTTGCTGGGTATTTTTTTGCCTGCAGGAATTACAGTTAGTATAACTAACCCAGGAATGCAATGGATATAGACAGATGAAAAAGCCATAAAGAAGAATTATTGTATAGTACTTAATACATGCACTTAAAATGTCTCTTGCTTATGACTGTTGCCATTTCAAAACATTACATGGACAAAAATTCAAGAGTTCAGAACAACAAAGATATGACTCAACTAACAAATTCCAGAATTGGCAACTTCAGAATTTATTGTTCATTAAAACTCTACTCAAATTAGAAGAGTTTAATTGGAGCATTTAGTTGTAATTAAGAGTTAATGACTTAAGATATAATAGGCTAATATTTATTTTATAATGCCTTATTGTCACTAGATCTGTGCATGTAAAATGAAGATGCATTTTAATTCAAATGAAAAATTTGTACACAGATTATTAAACTGTTGTCATTAAACACTACATTGTCAACTAAAATGGAATCAAGTCATTCTAAGAGCCCACCCTTCTATGACTATCCATTTTGAACAGAAACTCTTCCTTACCTGACACATACCTTCAGTAGCAGCACAGCATCAACTACCTGAAGGCACCAAGAGAAGATACTGAAGACCTCAATCACTCCAACTATATCAGTGAATGATACAGACTCAAACTTACTCTTCCACATACTGCCAGGCAGTGCTTATGACCTGATATGAGACTGCCTGTGAGACAGAATTTCTCATACCTCTAATAATGTCTAATAAAATATGCAGTTCTTTTAATAACCTTGATCACTGAGGCTTTCACTACACACAGGGGGATTCTGTGAAAAGCACAGGACAGTCAATTGAGACAGCACACTGCACAATATATGTTGAACCAATTGATAACACATCAGAAAAGATGCCAGAAACAGGGTTTAGAATGTATATAGTCAAACTGCCCTGTGATGTGAAGTATGGTATAAGGAGTGAAATCCAAGAAAAAATACAGGAAATGAAAGATCACTTCAATAAAAAACTTAGAAATTGTGAAAAAATACCAGGTAGAAATTTGTGAAATGAAGGAAACAATAAACCAAATCACAAAATCAAGAGAAAATATCACCAACAGCCTAGACAACTTGGAAGACAGAACCTCTGACAAAAACAAAATTTATACCCTTGAAAACAAAGTCGGTCACACAGAGAAAATGTAAGAAACCATGAACAGAACTTACAAGAAATATGGGATAACATAAAAAGAGCAAATTTAAGATTTATCAGAATACACAAAGAAGTGGAGATAAAAATCTAAGAAATGCACAATGTTTTCAATGACCTAATACAAAATTTTCCAAATCTAAAGAATGGTATGGAAAATCAAATACAACAGACTTACCGAACCACAAGTGTACAAAATTACAACAGAACATAAGCAATGTAAGAATGAGTGACATACAGATTAGAGATAGAACTTTAAAAGTTGTGAGAGAAAGAAATCAAATTACATATACGGGAAAACCAATTTGAATTTCAGTTGTTTTTTTAATGCAGCACTCAAAGACAATCAAAGACTGAAGGTGAAGTGTTGGGAAAAAACACATCATTTACTTGTACTTTATAAAGAAGTTGGAGTTTCCATCCTCATACCACACAAAGAGAACTTCAAGTCAAAGTTAGAAGGGATAAAGAAGGACATTCATACTACTAAGGAAATCATACATTAAGAAGACATAACAATCATAAATATATATATCCTCCAAAATGGAGCATCTACCTACATTGAGAAAGCACTTTTCAGTTAAAATAATCAAATACTACAAAACAGTAATACAGCCTTACTTTAACACACCTTTATCTCCACTGGATAGATCTTCCAAACAAAAACTAAGCAAAGAAATTGTAGTATTAAATAATGTAATCAATAACTTAGACTTAAAAATACATATATAAAGTATTTCATCCATCGTCAAGAATATACACTATCTTCTCAACCTTCTCAACTGCATATAAATTGTTTTCTAAAACAAACCTTGTATTATGACACAAAGTCACAATTAACCAATAGAAAAAAGAGAAATATTACCTTACATTCAATCAGATCATAATAGAATTAAACTAGAAATGAAATATAAAATAAAAATAAAAGGTAGTCCAACACCTGGAGACTAAATAACATGCTACTGAATGACAAATGGACAGTAGTAGAGATCAGGGGGGTAATAAAAAATGTACTTAAATGTAAGTGACAACACCTATAGAACATGTCAAATTATCTGGGACATTACAAAGAAAGTATTAAAAGAAAGTTCATTGCATTGAGTTCATTCATTAAAAGAATTAAAGGACAAAAACCAAATACCCTAACTTTACATCTCAATGTCCTAGGAAAAAAAGAATGAATGAACAATAAAACTAGTAAAAGACAGGAAACAATTAAAACTAGATTTGAAATCAATGAAATTGAAACAATGGAAACAATTTTTAAAATGAGAAAATTGCAACTTTTTTCTTGTAGGAAATAAATTAAATTGATAAACCCTTAGCTAGTCTATTGAAATGAAAGAGAGAGAAAACCCAAATTACTAAAATTCTTGATGAATAAGAAAATATCATGATGAACACTACTTAAATACAGAAGAAAGTAAGAAATTATTTTGAAAATTTGTATTTCGATGAAATAGAAAATCTTCAAGATGTTGACAAATTTCAAAACACATAAAAACTACCCAAACTGAATCAAGAGAATATGCACAATGTAAAGAGACCAATTATAAGCAACAAAACTGAAGACACTATCAAAAGTCTACCAAACAAGAGAATCCAGGTACTAGAGACCAAATCTCAGTTGAATTCCCCAACGCCTTCAAAGAAGAATTAATGCCAATACTCCTCAAATTATACTATGAAATAGAAAAGAAGAGAACTCTTCCTAATTTATTATATGAGACTAGTATAATGTTAATACAAAAAACATACTATGACACATCAAGAAATGAAAACTTCAGATCAATATTTCTGATGAACTAGACCCAAAAACTCTTAATAAAATTCTGTCAAATCACAAAGACACATTAAAAATATGGTGCTGCTAAAAACATTGATGGGGTTGTTACTGTACTGTGATAATTTTAAGTTCCTCATGTATAATCTAAGGAGTGGGATAAGTGGGTCAAA